>NC_051181.1:76186666-76228973 GCF_013339695.2 Rhipicephalus sanguineus
CGACTAATATTTGCCTTTAGTGCCTCTTTAATGGGAAAATTCCTTCACAACATGGCCAATCACCTGTCTTGGGTGCGAGCCATGGGCTGTGGATAAGAAGAAGCAGACGCCACGCGCCGCGGGAGGTGGAAAAAAAAAGAACACGGACAACGCTGGTCTCCGGGCTACCAAGGAGTCCGCGATTACCAATATTCTATTATTTAACTCTCGTTTAATTAACATTTCATAAAGAAATCAAAATTACCGCTAACATTTTTGCTTAACTATAAATTATCTTCTTCGCATATTCTTTAATTTTTTCAGAAGTTCTACTGCCGCACGCTTCATGGCCAATCCCCCGTAGTGGGTTGAGCGCTTACCCTAAAGGAACAAACCAAATTTCATTGCCATAAGCGGGTGTCGCTGGGAAACACCACGCTGATCAACGCTCGTCTGCGGCGAACCAGAGAGCCCGCCCTAAATGTGATACAAGGGCAATTGTGTGGTGAGCAGCAAGGGCCTAGTTGTCATGGATTCTCAGCACCAGCCCGAGCCAGCGGCCACCCATGTGCTAGGCGCGGCACATCTGGCGGGCGGCGCTCATGAGCCAATTGCCACCCAGCAGCCTCTCTTCGCCCATGATCAGGCCCAGCCTGAGTCAGGGGCCGTCCGTCTACTAGGTGCCGCAGATCCAGCGGGCGGCGCTTACGGGCCAATTACCACACAGGCGCCTGGCTTCGCCCATGTTCAGGCCCAGCCTGAGTCAGGGGCCATCCGTCTGCTAAGTGCCGCACATCCGGCGGGCGGCACTCACGGGCCAATTGCCACCCAGCAGCCTTTCTTCGCCCATGTTCAGGCCCAGCCTGAGTCAGGGGCCGGCCCTCTACTAGGTGCCGCAGATCCAGCGGGCGGCGCTTACGGGCCAATTACCACACAGGCGCCTGGCTTCGCCCATGTTCAGGCCCAGCCTGAGTCAGGGGCCATCCGTATGCTAAGTGCCGCACATCCGGCGGGCGGCACTCACGGGCCAATTGCCACCCAGCAGCCTTTCTTCGCCCATGTTCAGGCCCTGCCTGAGTCAGGGGCCGGCCCTCTACTAGGTGCCGCAGATCCAGCGGGCGGCGCTTACGGGCCAATTACCACACAGGCGCCTGGCTTCGCCCATGTTCAGGCCCAGCCTGAGTCAGGGGCCATCCGTATGCTAAGTGCCGCACATCCGGCGGGCGGCACTCACGGGCCAATTGCCACCCAGCAGCCTTTCTTCGCCCATGTTCAGGCCCTGCCTGAGTCAGGGGCCGGCCCTCTACTAGGTGCCGCAGATCCAGCGGGCGGCGCTTACGGGCCATTTACCACACAGGCGCCTGGCTTCGCCCATGTTCAGGCCCAGCCTGAGCCAGGGGCCATCCGTATGCTAAGTGCCGCACATCCGGCGGGCGGCACTCACGGGCCAATTGCCACCCAGCAGCCTTTCTTCGCCCATGTTCAGGCCCAGCCTGAGTCAGGGGCCGTCCGTCTTCTAGGTGCCGCAGATCCAGCGGGCGGCGCTTACGGGCCAATTACCACACAGGCGCCTGGCTTCGCCCATGTTCAGGCCCAGCCTGAGTCAGGGGCCATCCGTCTGCTAAGTGCCGCACATCCGGCGGGCGGCACTCACGGGCCAATTGCCACTCAGCAGCCTTTCTTCGCCCATGTTCAGGCCCAGCCTGAGTCAGGGGCCGTCCGTCTACTAGGTGCCGCAGATCCAGCGGGCGGCGCTTACGGGCCAATTACCACACAGGCGCCTGGCTTCGCCCATGTTCAGGCCCAGCCTGAGTCAGGGGCCATCCATATGCTAAGTGCCGCACATCCGGCGGGCGGCACTCACGGGCCAATTGCCACTCAGCAGCCTTTCTTCGCCCATGTTCAGGCCCAGCCCGAGTCAGGGGCCGTCCGTCTACTAGGTGCCGCAGATCCAGCGGGCGGCGCTTACGGGCCAATTACCACACAGGCGCCTGGCTTCGCCCATGTTCAGGCCCAGCCTGAGTCAGGGGCCATCCGTCTGCTAGGTGCCGCGGATCTGCCAGGCGCAGTTATGCCAAGTTCCCCAGTGCCAGATGAAAACGACGGGTAAGTACGTTGTTTCCGTATATACCGGACAGCCGCTGTGCTCAGAACGCTGGAGCGTGTACTTATATTGAAGTGCATGAAGTGCTGATGGCGGAACTTGTAGCAATGACTGCTTCCTGGAACCACTTTTCAATTTTCGTCACTCATGCGATGCTGAGCTTTGTAGGGCCCGAAGTGTCCCCATAGGTGCTTCTCTGAAAACGATGTTCGTAGGTGTCCAAACGCATACTTTGTCCCCAACCTTGTACGTGACGGGTATCTGCCGAATACTGTAGTGGCGTAGTCACAGTACGGTTTAATTTGCAAACGCGAAGCTTGCATGCCTTTTGCCTGTTTCGGAAACTCACGTGCACGCATGTTCTCATCTGCTTGTGTGGAAGCATCGCATCCAACATCATCGTAACTTCACGGTCGTTAATGAGGCTGAGGGATGCCATGGGCGTTGTCTCTTGACGAGTCTTTTTCAACGCAAAAGCCGCATAAGGTAAAATTTTATCCCTATTTTTGCGGGCGACAAATGTTCATGCCCATCAATTCCGACTTTGTCTTGTTGTAGTGTCCAGTCGGCCCATATATATTTTTGGACGTTTTCTAGTTAGCGGCACCACGTCGCCGTGGACGCAGTGCCTCTGGCTCCGTCGCATAGCGTGTTTTCAAATCTCGAGTAAGATCATGTCAATAAAAATTTATATCTTGATGGTGGTACAGACTGAAAACAGGCCTAGAAGGGTTAATGCAGTTAGCACGGGCGGTGTTCCTGGTGCTGAAGCGTACTGCAGTATTCACGCTTGGCTTCGCACGGCGCTACCCGTACATATAGCGCTTCAGGTCCGCTGCAATTATCGCTCGGTCAGTAGTGGTATTGCCTGATTCTTGTCAATATGCGGGTGTAGTCGAAGTGGCCATCGGTCGGCTCGTTATGAAAGGCGTCAATGACTTCGTCGGAGTCCATGCGGAATATCTGAGGGGACAACCAGTAAGCGCTACTGCCGCTAGATGATCAAAGTTGACATTTTTAAAATCACCTCTAAAATATTTCCCCTTATTTAAAGCGAATTGCATTGAGCCCGAGCGTGGCACCTCCGCATTATTTTTGTTCTTTTTTTCTAGGAGGAGGAACGGTAAGGGGAGGTGGCAAAGTAAATTAAGCCACAGAAGAGTTCTCTTGATAGAGAACATCGTGGCGTAAACAGGACGGCTGCTGTTCTCTCGCGAATAACTATTACACGCTGTTGCCCGTCCTTCTTATTAACTATAGAGAAATTCTGCTTAAAATTTATTGGTTGGCTAGTTAGTTGATCATGATAGCGTATATGGCAGCGGACACCGGGTGAAAGGGCGAACGCGAAGAAAAAGGAGAACACAGGCGCTCGTGCTGTCATTCTGTTTCGCGTTCATCCTTGCACCCACTATGCGCTGCCATACGCTTGAAATTCTGCGTCATTCTGTCAATGGTGTGAAAAAGCCGCGGTGCCTGCAACATATGGAAACGCGTCGCCATCGGCTGGTGCTGTCGTCTCAACCTCAGATCGAGAAGAGTAGTCGGCGTTAGCGCGCTGTCCTTTTCCGATTTGTAGACGGCATTGAGGCTTTGTTCACACAATGACAGGGGCAGGAGAGCGAAAAAACCGATGCGGGCGGACTTCTTTCGCGGTGTTTGCAAAAATATGCATCACGACTTCCATGCTGAGCGACGTAATGCGAGAGTAAACTGGCTCCGAAAGCAGTTCGGGTCAACTTCTAACGTCACGTACGTCGATGCGGCCAGTTACGATTGGCAGAGACATGTAATTACGGTTGTCGACAACAACATGACGCTGCTCACGAGTGCCTCCGTGCGCACGACCTCGGCAACAAAGGCAGAGACAACGGCCATAGCCTTAGCCGTAAGGTTTCAGGAGCGTAAAGGCGAGCCGTCAATTATTCTGTCCGACTCCCAGGAGGCCGCGCCTCTTTTTAACCGGCCGCGTTCCCGCTATGGCGCTGAGGCTGCTTGCACCTAAACTCACTCGCCACCATCGGTTGATCTGGTGCCCGGGGCACGCAGGGTTCGAGGGCAACGAAAGAGCGGACGCTCTAGCTCGCGCATTTTGTAACCGAGCGGAGAATCCCCCTATTTCGTTGACAATACCAATTCTACCTAGGGAGATTCTTGATCACCAGCGCTTCGCGCGACAGAAATGTGGTACGCCTCATAGATCCCTCAATGGTAGGCTTGTGCGAATAGCAAATGTTAGGTTCGAAGCGAATTCGAAGCGAATAGTGATTTTGGTCGAATAATTTAGAATCGAATTCGAATAGTATATGTCACATATTATAAAGAGAAATGACCGTATTTGTCATTACCCAACCAACCGGCACAATGTCTTAAAATTGTAACAAGGCATGTGCAAATGTCGTTCTTTTTGGTTCAAAGGAAGTGGAAGCAACCTTGAATAGTAGCAGGATTTGGCTTTCAGTAGAATGCAGGTGATAACCTGTAAAATATGTGACGTTTTAAAATTTACTATACTTGGAGCATATAAGCTGGTATAACAAGCTTTTAAACTTAAAAAATGATGAATCGCTGTGAGCAGGGGCGTAGCCAGAAATTTTTTTCGGGGGGGGTTCAACCATACTTTATGTATGTTCGTGTGTGCGTTTGTATGTGTGCGTGTATAAATACGCAAGCAAAACTGAAAAATTTCGGGGGGGTTTTGAACCCCCCCAACCCCCCCCCCCTTGGCTACGCCCCTGGCTGTGAGGGTAATCTGTTCATTTAACCTTGAAAGGAGGCTTCGCGGCAGTGCGGATTCTTCCTGGAAAGGTTCATTTACGGCATAGCATTCTTCTACTGCAGTGAAACCACCTTTACAGAGAGGTTACATGCGGACTAATATACACCTATTCGTTCATTTCGAATACTTCGAAATTTCAATAATTTAAATTCGAATCGAAGCGAATTCGTTCGGATATTCGAAGAGCTCGAATATTCGCACAAGCCTATTCAATGGGGAAGGGGCCGCTGACCTTCGAAAAATTCAGACGGACGTATTCCCGCATCTACTTAAATTATACGCGATACATCTAACGCTTTACCCGGCCGTGTTTCCGTGGTGTGATGATTTGCGGAAAAGAAATTCAGCAGTTTTCGTTGCCTCCATTGCTAAACACGCTACGAAACAACCTTATATCTTCCTGATAATAACGGTATGAATCAAATCACTTTGGAGATGTACAGCTGGAAAGAACACTACTACCCCAAGCCGCTGTATCAAAGGTGTTTCAGCTAACTGGAGCCTACGTAGGCCATACGAATGTCGAGTTGGCGCACATTTGTTCTGAACCGTATGGAGGACATCCCGACATTTCTTGCGTTCATTCAAACTGGGCAATCAACGAACATTGCTTAACTTTTGAAATATCAAAGCTTGCAAAAAATCTTCCATACAAAAGTTGTAGCGCTTGTTCAGAAACATCGCACTTTTTCATGTATGCTAAGTGCGCTCTGATTCATACTTGCCTAGCCGTTCTTTACGGGGCGCGAATTTTTCGAAATATACCACGCGACTGCCGCCTAACGCGCGGCGCTTTCAGGGCCTTCAAATATAAGCTGGACGAAAATATCAAAGGCGGCTACCTCCGCGCACAGAGTTTGATTAGACAGGCTGTCGATGACTCTCTCTCTCTCTCTCTCTCTCTATATATATATATATATATATATATATATATATATATATATATATATATATATATATATATACGCGAAGGCAGTGAGAAGGTAGAAAAATCGTGAAGTAATTGGAACGCGACCTGGTCGCGCGCCATTGTTCTGTTGTGTGTTCAGATAGTTCATTTGTATTATTTCTCTTTCCTAGTGAGACAGAGCAAGCTTCGCTTTAATGTACTAACAATGGCATGGCGTAATTGATACAAATCGCTCAACTCTGGGCAGGCGGATTTTGAATCGACGCTGGGAGCTGAGGTTTACACCACCGATATCATGTTGTGCTGTATCGTTCCATGCAACAGATATTTCTCACTTTGTGATTCAAGATGAGTTTTAGTGAGCTGCAGGAACGGTTCACAGTTGGCATCTAAAACGGTAACTCACAGCCTGCGGTGGATATCACCAGCTCTAAGGTTAACAGAAATGACACACTCAGGTCGAGAAATAATTCGTCGGAAATTATCGGAAAATGTACTGAGATATTGTTATGGCAACCAAGTGCATGTTTTTGCCAACGTTGTCTGGCGTTGCGTCTCTCGGCGTCATCACATGAACGCCGTCAGAGGGCGTGGCCAACCACATGAGAAACGCTGAGGTAAGCGCCAGCCCAGCGTTGCGCGATGTCGCCAGAGGAAGCGAGCCTTCACAAACCAGTGTGCAATTTCCGCCAAAGGACCAACCAGCAATATTCCTTATCGTAGCTGCTATGTCTAATTTGTGTTTTTGCGGTATGAAAAATGGGACACAGTGCCACTGAGATATCTTTTCATTATATTTGTAGTGCCCGTTAAGGGTAATATAGGGAACCCCACACTCGTAATCTACGGTCTCTGAGATTGCAGTAGCAGCGATCATTGCACACCTATGAGGCCTTAACGAAAAACATTAGTATGGTTGTTGGAAATGTCCAAACAGGTCACAACGTTTTGCTGTCGAAGCTTCTAGGGACAAAAGGCAAATACAAGCATGAGGTGAGAGCTTGCAGGTCACATAGTGTACGGCCACGACTTAATAGATCCGGGGCGGATGGCAGCCGCTTCGGCGAAAGCGACGGTGCCGTTACGTAGACGGAAATCGCTGCCATTCGCGCGCTGATTGGTTCTCCGTTCGTATAACTGCTTCCGGAGTCGATGTCTGAGACGCCCTAAGGTGGACGTTTTGGCCAGCGTCACCGGTGCGTAGACGCCGATTGACGGCGGGGAACGAAACACCAGGCGAACGCCGGCAAAAGGGCTGCATGTGATTTGGCCTTCATCTGCACTGCTGACTTGGAGCATAGTGACACCTGCGAATTTTTGCTACGGCACTTACCTTGCCGCCTTCAGTTCTTTACGTGCCGGGAGTAATAACCATTGACGGAGATTTAGCAGAGTTTGCAGTCTTTGAAGTCGCGTTCACGTCCAAATGCCTCTCGTGTCAAGTGTCGTTCTCAATTTCACAGTGACGTCACTCTCAGCGCACAGTAAACGATGAGGCCTGGGCCGTGTTCACGAACCTTTTTCGATCGCCACTGTTGTCTACGATTAGCCAACCGCCTTGGCATTAGCAATATGCCCGGCATCAGGGTCGCCTTAAATTTGCCGTTTTAAGTATTTCTAACCTGACAAGTGTATAGGTTCCCATGATTGCGGCGCCGATGTCTCTGGTATATGTGCAATTGATCTTGCAGGAACCTGATCACAGTTTCCGTCGAAGTAGTACTTTCTGAAGTCCAGAGGAAAGACTTGTGGCTGGCTGGCCGACTGTGGAGCTCCGCTTCTTCCTGCGTGCACAGGACAGCAACTAAACACTGGGCGACATGGTTGACCTTTCAGGACGAATCCATCTTGGTCGTAGAAGGGATACAGACGCAAGCGGGCTACCTCGTCTGCTCCACCTACAAGACCAACGTCAAGATCGAGTCCGCACAGCCGCGAGAATCTGTAAGCGCTGTTTCACCTATAAAAACACACGATTATGCCAGTCGATACAAATGTAGTAGTCAAACCCGATTACATCGAACCTCGGATAAATGAAACTGTCCTTTATGTTGGACTATTTTCGAACACGAGAATGCTCTACCATGAACGCGTAGAAAAATCTGCGGCTACAACGAACAAAAATAGCTGGAACACTCCGCATATCGAACATCGGGCTGTGCGAAGTGGCCCAAAAATCTTTCTCTCACAAGAAGTTGACTTTCGCTCGCGGAAGCGGGCCGTCCCATATGCGTTTGTGAGCGCGAGCTGTGTGACTATTGGGCGCGAGGACATATCGTGGCGCCACCGTGCGGTCATATCGCGAGGACATATCGTGGCGCCGCCAAGGTTGGATTGCTCCGCCAGCCCTCTCCGCACAGCCGCTTTCGCGCATTCGCGTTGCAGTTCCCTTCGACCAAATCAGTAAAATACTGCGGAGGCTTCGTCACTGACTATACGAAGTGCTAAATACCTGCTCTGAAAAAAAAAGTAACGACATATTCACGAAGCAGTGTTGTATGCGTTACCGAAAAAGAGTAACTAAATACGTTACTCGTTACGCTAAAGAAAAAGGAACGCGGTACCGCCCTGCGTTACCCATAAAAAAGGTTAACGCGTTACCGTTACCGTAAAAAAAGTAACGGACGTTACTTCTGCCGTTACCCCATAGCTATAAATCTTAATCAATGCGTCCTAGCCTCAAGAACCTAAATAGCAACTTTATAAAACTCATATTTATATATCGCATTAAGGTTGTCGCCCAAACAAAAATTTTACCCGAAATACTGGTTAAACGAGAACAATTTGCACAAATCTGCCGTATCTTCGCAGCTTTAGGCAGTCGCCTAAAGTTGCCTATGCATGTGATGGCTTCCAACTCTGTGGCACATATGGAAGCTATTTCTCGGAATGGGTCATTAAACACAAAGTTATCGATTTCATCATCAATGCTCTCCGCAATTAAAACATCACTGAACAAACTCGCAGACATTATGATGGCGTGCTTCTACTACCAAAATAAATGCGGAAATGTTGGCAGCAATATAGGAATGCTTAAATGGCATAAATCTGGGGAAAATTATTTGCGCACATAAACAAGTTTTTTTTTTTTTTCAGTTTGACCTGTATATTTGCCGCAAATGTTGCGACAGCGTATGAGAAAGTGTTCAAGGTCAGACTCGCTTGCTCAGACTCGCTTGCCCATGTGCGAGAAATGTGGTGAACAACTCACCGTGCTTCACATTTTAATTCAATGTACAGAATTAGACGCACTACGAAGAAAACATTTTACATTACCCTACCGACAACAATTACCATTACACCCAGCTATGTTCATCGGTAGGGAACCTGTTTTTAAACATCAGTAACTCTTCGCGTTTTTAAAAGAAGTCCACAGCTTTCACGTCGCATACCCAGGCAGTCCGTAGCACGACCTCTGAAAAGAGGTTGGTGCTACGGGAGCTACATTAGAGAAAGCATCTGCCTCCCTGCCTTTGGCCTCAAAGGTCCTGAGGAGGTATTCGTGCTCACAACATACGCTCATTGTTTTATCGTCATAACCACTTGTCATTCATTCTATATGCACATGCCTCACGGCATCTCATAATTTTACTACGTATATGTTTTACCCGCCTTTAGCGCAAGAAATTTTAGGCCCCTTTACAGCCACTTAACATAACCATTGTCCACTTTAGCTATCATGTCCTGGCGTTCTTTGGCCATCACATGGCCGTTGCGCCAATAAACACATACATCATCATCATCAAGTCAGAACCGCATAAATAGGCATTGAAAACTTTCAAGACACCTTACGTAGGTTAAAAAAACAACGGCTTTACGGTTCTTATAAGTGGCGATATTATTGTTGTACGGAAACCTTTAAATACATACTTATGACTCAGCAAGAAATAGTGAACGGTTGCTCGTTCTCGCAAGAACCACCAATGAACGCTGCTTACACTTCGTTGCGACAAACGTGACGTCCGAGGTGCAACGCAATTCGCTGTGTAATGTCAGACGATGGGCTACCCTTCAGACATCACAGTAGTCAACGTGCCTGGTAAGCACACGATGTGCATACAACTGCTCAAATTACGCGAGCACGTCTATGCACCTCGTAAGACTTGGCGCGCGAAGTGCAGCATAGGCAGCTACTCGCTGACTGCTTCGCATGAACTCGATTCTCTAAGTGCGTGCAATATGCCGGAATGCTAAGGAGAAAGTCTCAAGATCGTGTTAGGTCGAAAACCAGTGGTCCAAAGAAAGAAGTGACCGTGCCAGTAGCGCGTGAGCGCGCCAGCTACCCATGGCGATAGAGGGAATGAAACTGGTACGCTGTAATTTCGAAAAACTCCCAAGTGGGGGTAAAATGCTTGTCCTCTAGCGGCCCCCCCCTCCTCCAATGGGAGTTTTTTATACTTTGGAGGTCCGGAGTGAAGCAGTTATGCAGACTGAGCGGAGTTCCTGCGCTGCACCTTCGGAGTATTATTAGCTGTTCTTTCAGTCCGGCTGGCCGGAGTGACTGCGGGGCCCCTTCGGAGTATTTTTCGCTGTTTTTCACTTCGGCTATCCGGAGTTTTTCCGTGGCACCTCCGGAGTATTTTACGAATTTCTTTACATCGTCCAGACGGAATTTCAGTGACATGCATAGAGAGATGAACAAAGGTACTTTGAAATTGTATCGCGATACGATGCAAGATACTCAGGCAAGAAGTATTTGAGATACAGATACAAGATACCACAGCGCCGATTGTATCCGATACGATACATTCCAATTGTATCTTAAGATACTTCGATCCATTCGGAAATTTGTTATTATATATGTGTATATACGGTAATGTAGCACTAAACGCCAATGCACAAAAATTTTCGCTTAAAAGCTTATTAACTGCGACCAATTTTGTTCTATTGGAATGAAATTTCTGTTAGTATCTCAAAAGTTTTGTATTTCTTGCTGAAGGTATGTTACTTTTGTTCCGAAACAACTTATTGGGGTCAACTGCTTTAGCTGCTTAAGATGACAGCTCTTTATACACTTCGCTGATAACGGTTTTTTCTTGCCGCTTTTCTAATTGGGAGGAGTGGATGATCTACATGCCGACCAGCTAGCAGGCTGCCATCCAATCGCAAGAACAAGAAGAAGCCTCCGCACAATCGTGCAAATAACGTTGTTAAGTTCTACCTTGCCCGTAAACGTATCACGGTCTTCGCAATCCCCAATCACCGGACAGGTGTACATCAGCGAGAACGCTGGTAGTGACATTCTTTGCGACGCATCTTGTTTACGTAGAGGACATAAACTACAATTATCTTTATATTCTACTTATCTGCTGGCGTAAGCGTTTGTTAGCGACGTACTCAGCAATGCGTGATCTTCTAACAATTTTTCTTTTATGAGAACATCTGCAGCGCAGAAAACGTGTCAGACGTGGTATAGTTGCCCGAAGTGCCGCAGGACACCACCGTTATTCACACTATATTGCAATTAAGCTCCGATTACCTGGTGATTAGTAACAGTAAAAATATTTAGAGCAGATTAAAAAAAGAAAAACAGATATAACTAAGTAAAATAGAAAAGCGGCTCTGTATCAAACACGCGAATAAGTATAGGAACAGGATACAGGCGGCACCCCCAAGAGTTAATAATAAATGTTGAGTTTAACGTCCCACAGAACTACGATATCATAATGATAGACACCATAGTGGAGGGCTCAGGAAATTTCGACCACGTGGTGTTATAAAACTTAAATATAAGCGAGCGGGCATCGAACTGCGGCCGCCGTGACCTACGGTTAGCAGTCAAGCACCATAACCACTAGACCACCGCGACGGGTGACCCCTAATAGCCATGACATTCAGGCATTTAAGGTAAGACCACAGAAAATTCAGTGCCTATGTAAAAATAGCGTAAACCGACTCGTTGAGACGCTCATTAAAAAACGGAGCATTTTGTATAACAATGTCTCTCCAACCCCTTTGCTAACATCTTTGAGATGGCTCCTAATAATTTACGTTATTATCACGAAAACGCAATTTCGGTTTTTTACTAAGCAATAAGCAGAACTTTTGTTACTGTATACTCCAGGCACGCGCAGATTATTGTATATTAAAGACGATAGTCTTTCTTGGGGAACTTAAACGCAGAAATTTTGGTCTGTCTTTCTGTCTTTCTGTTTGTCAGCACGTCCCTCGATTCAGCCACTCGGCCAAAGTTGAACCACTTGCCCAAGGGCCAGCCATCGTGAACGGCTGACTAGGTTCATACTTGTGTACATTGTTGATCAAAAAGCAAACATTACGTATATCTGAGGCGCAACATCACTAGGTAAGTATTAGGTGGTGTGTTCCTTTAATAGAAAATACACAGATACGTAATTCTAGAGACCCTAGTTTCTTAAGCTGCGCTGAAAATGCGACTGCGCCGAAACTTGGCTTCCTGCGTGCCCTCTGCACGAGCTCATTGTTGTGTTTCGGTTTCGGTTCAGTATTGCACTGTACGAATGCCATGGGGCGCCGCTCTGGCATTCCTGCTTTACCCAGGCGACGTGAATATAAAAGAGTGTGTGGAGAGTACTCGTTGAGTGCGGACGTTTCTTCTGCTTCGGCGCATCGCGCCAAACCGCGTGTTCGGGCTGGCTGGCGTCCCCGCCGGTCGCGTTGGTCACCGCCGGTCTTCGCCTGCTGCTGCGCCGGGCCTACCAGCCCGCAACACAGCATTCACGTTTCCAGACGTATTGCCAGATGGCGTTCATATCTCACGCAGCGCCTCTTCTATCGTCTTTAGACGACATTTGCAGCGAAGCACGCAGATACGCGGCCAATTTTTGTTCTCAATGTCTCCCGCCTTGACATAACAATAAAGTTAAGTAGAATATTAGTCTGTAAACAGTAACAGAAATAATGCAGACAGTTAAAGTAAGAGCTAGCTTACCTTGCCAGCACGTTAAAAAGACATATTGCCGTAAGCAGACCCCCCAAAAAAGCAATGCAGAGACATATGTAATGTATGGGATGGAAAATGACAGCTTACAAAGAACTTGTGCTAACAATCGAATTATGATTTTGAACTCATTGAATAAAAGAAAAGGAGACGCACGCCAAGACAGCTTCTGTTAAGTGAATGCTTGTTCTGTTAAATCCAGCGTCGCTACCGGTGATGCTGTTAGAATCTTATTTGCATATAAGTCAATGTCATTGCATGTAAGTAAAACTTGCATCGACTAGGTCCTTCAAATCGCCGATGTGTGAAAGCCACGAGACTTAAAACGACCCCTTTTCTTGCATTGTTCAGACTTTAGTTATCGAAGTTTCTCTTGCGTTGTACTTCGTTACACACTACAGCGGCATCAGAATTTGTGCAAAATACACCGCACGCATTGGGGTACGTGGCACAGGATAGTGGCTAAGAGCCAAGCGCCAAAGCACTGACACAACTAAAAAAAAGCGTGAAAACAAAATGGCGTGTGGGCGTAGACGTTCGCGCGTGTCTGTCGAGACGACGCGAGCTCCACCAGATGACTGCTCCCTCAATAGGGACGCTCAGAGCTCATCACCGGCCCTTGCTGGAAAATTCTGGCGGAAAGATAAAATAGTGTCATTGTCTTTAGTTTTAATCTGGTGTCTTAGTGGGAGCAGTATCAACTTGAGAAACGAAGTTCAACCAACGTTTATTGTTTCGCACCGGGCTGTTGCGATCGCGGTATCTTGTATCTTAAGATACACGATACATGCTTTAATGTATCGGAAATACAGATACTGATACACGTCTTGCCAGACGTATCGCAATACAGATACAAGAGGAGTATCTAAGATAGTATCGAAGATACATGTATCTTCGATACTGCCCCGCACTGCATGCATCAGGAGTATTTTTTAAATTCTTTTCTCCGCTGTTACAGTTTCTTTACGGTGACCGTGTCACGCGTCGGTTACATGAAGGAATTCTTATGCAAACACTGCAGAGTCACTGTGCTTCTTTTTTCCTTAGACCTCTAGCAGGTAAAATTCAAGAAGACACTTTAGTTCTTATTACTTGATTCATTCACAATAATCTGAGTTTTCGGTTGATTACCCAGCATTTGGGAAACGAATACAAGAAGAAACAAAGATGCAAAAAACAAAAAACAAATTCACCGACGATTACGATACTGCCTAATGAGAATTCTGAGCGCAGCTGTTTAGATGTCTTGATTTCACGATAACTTGAGCCGCGACTACCTCCCTAACCGGGAGACCGCGGAAGGCAGCGCGTGGGCGCGTTCCACAACAGCTGTTGCAGACAGGACTCCGTTCATGCAGCACTTCATTTCCATATACGTTATCGATGGACGCTCTTGCAGCATACCTTAGTGATGACGTCATCGGCAACCGCGCGACGGCGCGCACTAATGTGGCGCCGAGGATGGCCGCGGCGGAACCTGTCATCTCGCCACTGTCGTTTTCTCCTCCTTGCGCTCTCCTCGCTATCGTCATCTTTCATCCTCCGCTGCGCTCCGCGTTCGCTGTCTTTCGTCCTCGTTCTCTCTGCCGGTTACGACGACGCCGACGATGCTCAACACAGAAACGGCCGCCTAAGAGCTGTGCTCCAAAACTTGTTTATTTATGGGCAAACTTGCGCCTGAAAAACTACATGCAAAATTCGCTAGAGCGTTCCACACACAAAGCGTCAGTTTGACCAACGCACGTCTTCTTGTCCCAAGCCTCGCAGGTCAACCCACCTTCTCGTGCCCGTGCACGAGAGGCATGCGTTGTGCTGTCACAAGCGCGAGCAGGCATGAGACGTTGCAGACGCTAACACAGCTGCTCGCTGCGCTCCCCGTTCGCTCTCTTTCGTCCTCGTTCGCTCTATCGGTTACGACGACAGCGACGCCGCTCAACGCAGAAACGGGCGCCTGAGAGCTGCGCTAGCTCTAAATCAAAACAGAATACAGATCATGTGAAATCAACCGTACTCAAGTTTTAAGCGCAGCTTGACGAAATGAAGTCCAGAATGCTGCGAAAGGATGCACAACAAACGAAGGAAGCGTAGCGGTCGTGAACAACTGACCACCAACCACGAAGGACCATCCATCAGATTCCTTGACGACGCAAGGGTTCCGCTGATTGCTTCCTGCATAATTTAGCAAAAAACAAAAGTACTACATGAGAACTGTAAATTATGCCAAAGGCACGGAAACTGAGGACACTGAAGCCACGGATGCTCATAAAATCTCATAGAGGGTGCAAGTCCATGAGAACACCCAGGTTCTTACAGCATAGTCAGTGGATGGATGGATGAATAAGCTTTATTTTGGACCCTCGGAACGCGCTCTAGCACGTTGCGGGCCGCTCCCACGTCTGAACAGAAAGACTAAGTCTCTCTGCTGCGTCGCGGGCCCGTTGGACGACCCATAGCTGTTCTTCGATACCGGAATTAAAAAACGTGTTACCGGATAACGGATGGAATCTGCGCAGGCGTGGACTTTTACGGAACGTAAACTACTCGCCGCATACGTTTTACGTTTGCGGCCACAGCTCACTAATTCACAATCGTTCGTGGCTACTCGCGATATCCGCTTTTCAGAGACTACAGCCGCTGAGTCAAAGTAAGCCGACGTGCGATCGACAATTACGACCACGTTGTCTGATCCGGATTACCAAAGCTACAATGACCTAGAGTGTCGAAGCTGTAAAAGAGAGGCCTAAACGCCTGAGCAGGCGGATAGGTAGTGCGATCTAGCGGGCCCGAGATGTACCAGGCAAGCACAAAATTGTTGTGTCTGTCGTCTTCTCTTCTTGTCTGTAAGCTGGTTTTTATTGCGATAGCATTTATATGGACACTCTCGACGGGTTTTTGCCGTCGCCGTTGCCGTCACCGTCATATCCTTCCGGTGAAAGCACCGGAAGGACATGACGGTGAAAGCACAATACATACAACCCCCTTTCCTCCCTCCACGTGATAAGCGCGCACGCAGGCGACCACGCACTGTATGGCTAAGTGCACCGAGGCGCGGAGCGGGGCGATGACCTTTAAAGCTGGCCCTCGAGCACATCGCACCATCTCGCCGGTGAGTAAGAAAGCATGCTGAAGTAAATGGTCTATATTGTCACGTGGTCGTGACGTCGACGAAGACAACAGCCGGCGTGTTTAAGATGAAACCCTTTATTTGGCCGAACTTGTGGCCTTGAAATGAAAACTCAAACTACAGCAATACACGCTGTGCACTGATAGCGGCGAACTGGGCGTCGGCCATCGATTAACTGACAAGCGGTCAAGCGCGTCGGCTTTTATACAGGCGCTATCGAACTTTCCAGCAATATCGCTAGTGGCGGCGTTATCTCTCGACAAAGCTGGAACATTCGCGTGCGGCGCGCAATCCCAACGGAACGTTCCAAAACAATCGCAAAGCTTCTTACACACCGCGGCGCGGCCTGCGCAGCGCGTTACCCACAGTCTTTGTGGGCGAAGCTTCAACTCATGAAAAATAAGACGCGCGGCAATGCCCCCCTCTGAAAAAGCATCGCCCTGATGCTTAAAAACAGAACATGAATACATGCAATACTAAAGAAAATTAATAAAGCAAGCAAACATTAGAGTCCTCAGGTGCGTTAACGAGCATAGTACGGTTTAAGGCGCACCACATGCACGACCTCGGGTCGAGCTCGGCGCCTCTGAGAGTTCGGGATACCGTCGGGGACAACCTCGTCGATAGCTCGCCGTTAGCATGCTGAAAGACGGTACTCTTCGTGGCCTAGCCGTCTAACACCGCGCGCTGCGGAGCGAGAGGTCGCCCGTTCGATCCCTCGCGTCGTAAAGTATTTCTGAATTATTTTGCTTTGTGGCTTTTACATATTTATATGCACATATACATATACGGTGCATGACGGCGGTGACGGCGACGGCAAAAACCAGCCGAGACTGCCATGTAATAGTTATCGCAATAAAACGCTCGAGCGGAGGCGACGAACGCGGCCGAAGCAGCGATCAAACGAGCCGGCCCATTTTCGTCGCTCCGAGGGTGCATGCGATAGCATCACCCTGCTCGGGAGGCCTGCCGTCGAAGCAGAGAGGAAACGCCCCGCCCGTCTTTAACGTCCATGAAAAGACGCGAGGTGGGGGCGGGGGGGGGGGGTTGCCGCGCGAACAGCCACTTTGAACTTTGAATCTAAGGGCGCGGTCGCGATCGCTGGCCCCGCGCCATCTCGAAAGCCAACACAGTGGGTGGCTCGTATACCCTTCTACGTGCTGCGCTCTCAACGCGAAGTGACTATGTGGAGAGCATCTCTCCCTGGAGCGGCCGTATTCTCTTACACCATCGTTTTGTATTTACACGGGATCGGATACAAAACACTAAGCTGCCAGCCTCACTTCGTGTAACACTACAGTTCGTTGCTATCGCATTCATTGCTTCGCCCTTGCGGTGAAACTGACTTTTTTTGTTTATTCACAAAACTGTTCTTGCAGAAGCTGGTGCATTCTACTTCTGGCGTAAATTACTTGCACTGGCGTAATTACGAATAAACTCAAGGCGAAAACAAACGTGTCCATGATTGTGCTTGCACGAAGCGTCACAAGATGTCGGTACCATCGTTCCACAACCCCGTATTCCTACACCCTTTTGCGTATACCGGGATGCCGTACACGCTAAAACCTCTATTGCAATTTTGCCGGAGCGGGGCTCGAATCTTATCTAAATTAAATATAGTTTGAATGCACTTATTATCATCATTGAGTGGCGCGAACCTTTACGGAACGTTAACGTTTACGGTACGTAATCTACTCGCCGGATAGGTTTTACGTTCACGGCCCTATCTCGGAAATCCACCTTCGTTCGTGGCTACTCGCGATATCCGCTTCGCGGATACTCCAGCCTCCGAGTCAATATAAGGCGAAGTGCGAGCGCCACTTGCGATCATCTTGTTTCAGCCGGATTACCGAGGCTAGAGCGACCTAGAATACCGAATCCGTAAACGTGAGAGGCCTAGCGCCCCTGACAGGCTGCATGGGTGGCGCCATCTAGCGGGGCCAAGGTGAACCAAGAAAGCACAAAATTCTTTTTGCAACTGCAGAAACATCGGGCATTCTACTTCCAATGTTAATGCCTTGCAGGGGCATAATTACGAATTAGTTGCCTTTTTAATAGGGGTGTGCGAATAGTGAAATTTCATCTCGAATCAAATTCGAATCGAATAATGCCGAATAGTGGCCAGAAATATCGAATATCGAATAGTATATTTACACGAAATGTGTACCGCCAGTTACGGCAAGACAAAGCAAAAATCAGGGATTACGCACTTGTTCGAGAGTGGCTTTTGTTTCAGCTTTTATGGGCGCGCAAGAATGTTGATAGAAGAGCCGCCATTCCAGTCAGCAGAGCCACTCCTAACCTCCTAACAGAGAAGGGTACGGTCAGTGGCGTACCAACTCGTTCGCGAGTGGGGGGGAGCTGGCGTCGCTCACTCTCCCCGCTGTATATATATATATATATATATATATATATATATATATATATATATATATATATATATATATATATATATATATATATATACATATATATATATATATATATATATATATATATGATTTGAGGTGATTTTTTATATTCGTAAAGCTGATCAGATGACTTGCTTTTCAAAACTGTTTGTTTGTGCAGATGCTTCCTGAATATAAAACAGATTGTGCAAGCTGGGCCGCCCTCTTACCGCGACAACACAGCAGTGTTTAATAACATTCTGGAAATATTACCGTGAAGTTTAAAATGTACACCCAAATTTAACCTGATCATCTGCGCATTCCATCAGCAAACTTCCCAGTCTTAGTTTGGCGTTGTAGATACGATGAGTATGAAGAATCTGCTATGACTCTAGTACGTTAAATTCTCACTTATTAAAACAAAACATGTGGCTGACAAAGCAAGGTACTTCACAGGCGTCTTCAGGATACGCTGATTGCCAATTTCCTTACGCAGCAGCGACCTCTATTCAGAGGTAGTGCTGCGGATTGCCTGGGTAGATCACGTGAAAACTACGCACGTCGTTAAAAAACGCGAGCAATGATTCATATTTAAAAAGCGGATTCCTACCGACGAACATGGAAGCATGCAGTGGAAATTGCTGTCGGTAGGGTAATGAAAAGTGCTTCTTTCTCATAGCTTCTAACTCTCTGCACTGAATGAGGATGTGAACCACCGTAAGTGGTTCTCCACATCTCTCACACTTGGGTGGATCACCACCGGACAAAAGATGTGCACGTGTGCTGTGTGTGTGACCGATACGTAGCCGACAGAGTGTTGCATCTGTGCGGCGTGTTTTTGATGTGGTTGGCCAGTCACCGAGGTAAGGCTTCATTGCATGTAATTTATTATGCAGTTGTTGGTCCCATGTACGCTGTCAGTAATCCCTCATCTTCTTTCTCAGGAGGGGTTTCAGGTCCATTGCGGGGACAGCTAGAGATGATTGCGGAGCGTTTGCATGGACTGATGTTGCAAGCGCATCTGCCTGTTCGTTTCCCTCGATTTCACGGTGTCCTGGTACCCAGCATACAACTACATGCTATTTGGAAATGTAAATTACGCACAGGAGGGAGTATAGCGAGACAATGACTGGGTTTTTGTACTTTCTAGTAGTTTTTAAGGTTTTCACGACGCTTAGCGAATTCGTGTATATGACTGCATTACTTATTCCTAATTCTTTAATGTGCTTTGCTGCCGCCAATATTGCGTAAGCCTCCGCTGTGAAGATGCTCGTGCTTGGGTGAAGAACACCAGCATCCGAAAAAGATGGGTCTATCGCTCCGTAGGACACACCTGCGTGAGACTTGGACGCGTCAGTGAAAAAGTCGGGACAGGTGTATTTGTGTGTCAGTACACGGAAGTACATCTGGATATGTAGAGGTGGGGCATGCTTTGTGATATCCACGAAAGACGTGTCACAGTCTATAAACTGCCATTTCCATGGCTGGGCGTGTGAAGATAGGGCCATTAAGCGGTGATCGAATAATAGGACGCCTGTTTCCTCAGCTAGTGCTCGCACATGCAGCGAGAAGGGCTTTTTCACAGTGGGTCGGTTTTGAAATTGCTGGCAGTTGGACATGTCATTTACGACATGATGTGCGGGATGGTCCGTGCTTGCATTTATCTTCAAAAAATACGTAAAAGATAGGTACGACCTTTGTATATTTAGCGACCATTCGTCCGATTCCGCGTAAAGGCTTTCCACGGGGCTTGTTCGAAAGGCACCCGTAGAAAGGCGAATGCCTAAATGGTAGACAGGGTCCAGCATTTTCAAGGCGGTTGGTGTTGCAGACTGGAAAGCTACCGCCCCATAGTCTAGACGCGTACGTATCAGGCTTTTATAGAGGCTCATGAGACTTTTTCTGTCGCTGCCCCAAGTTGTGCGGGACAGCACCTTTAGGATGTTCATTGTCTTCATGCACTTCTCCTTAATGTACTTAATGTGTGGTACAAACGTGAGCTTCGTGTCTAGAATTATGCCTACAAATTTCTGTTCTTTTTTAACAGTTACAGGCTCACCCTGCAACTCTATATGGGGATTGGGGTGGAGGCCTCTTTTCCTAGAGAACAGAACGCAGGAGCTCTTTTGCGGATTCAGACGGAAACCGTTCTCGTCTGCCCATTTGCAGACCTTGTTGACACAGAGCTGAGCCTGTCGCTCGCATGATGAGATTACAAGATTTAAAACCTATTTGTAAATCGTCAACGTATGTTGAATAAAACATATTACGTGGTGTGTACGAACGCAGGGTATTCATTTTTATAATAAAAAGTGTGCAACTTAGAACACCGCCCTGTGGCACTCCAGTTTCTTGCACAAGCGGTCGAGACAATACATTGCCCACTCGAACACGGAATGTGCGATTGGACAGGTAGCTCTCGATCACATTTAGCATATTACCACGTATACCTAAGTGTGAGAGGTCTCTCGGTATTCCGAACCGCCACGTGGTATCGTATGCCTTCTCCATGTCAAGGAAGAGAGATAGGAAAAACTGATTATGAACAAAAGTCTCGAGGATTTGTGCCTCTATGCGAATGAGATGGTCGGCGGTGTGACCCTCTCGGAATCCGGACTGATATGGGTCGAGGAGTTTGTTCGATTCTAGGAAATGTAGTTCTAGCGGCCATCGTCGTCTGCATCGGCTGACTATTAATTATGGCGCGCACAGGCGCATGTGCATGCGCACGCTCCTCGTTCCTCGTGCTGCGGGCTGCGAGGAAAAGAAAACGAAGAATAAAGAATAGTCTTCTTCTGCTCCTGCCATCGGTCTGAACGGTTCCCTGGTTTTTACGCTCGCCGCCACACGCATTGTTATAGTGGACCTAACCTCAGTCCCTATAACGTGGTGACCCGGACGTGATCGCAGGGCGAGCACTACATCATGGACGGGACCACAAGCGACAGACCGACGATCGGCGCAGAGGGCATCGCCACGGTGCAGATTCACCTGCCGTCGTTTTGGCCCCAGAATCCTGCAGCCTGGTTCACGCACGTGGAGGCCACCTTTGCCCTTCGGCGCATTACCTCGCAACAAGCGAAGTATTGCCACGCTGTCTCCGCGCTCTCAACGGAAGTGGTTGCAGAGTTTCACGACCTTGTGTGCACGCCCCATGAAACCACACCTTATGACCACTTTAAAACGACGGTGCTGCAACGCAAGTCTGTGTCTGTGCGCAGGCGTCTCCAGCAGCTTCTCAACGAAGAGGAGCTCGGCGACCGGCGACCGTCAGAACTGCTACGTCGCATGCAGCAGCTTCTCAGTGGCTGTAAGTTGGATGTAAACAGCCCGCTGCTGCGAGAACTGTTTTTCCAGCGCCTGCCACAGAATGTAGTCCTTGCCTTGGCTACCGCACCTGACGACCTGCCCCTCGACAAGCTGGCGGAGCAGGCCGATCGCGTCGCTGACTATGCAGTAGGAGGTACTGTGGCTACTGCATCTAGCGTTCCGTTGTCGCAACTCGAGGACCGGCAGTCTCGCCTGGAGCAACTGATCGACGACCTCGCCGAGACTGTTAATGCCCTACGGCCACCGTCTCACCCCCGTCGACGAGACCGCGATTACCGTCCCAGATTGTCTCCAAGGTCTAGCTCCCGTTCCGGTCCTCGTCGACGCGTCTACTGCTGGTATCACAGCAACTTCGGTGCCAGCGCGCGTCAGTGTCGTCCTCCTTGCAGCTGGCAGGGAAACGTACCGCAGAGCCACTGATGGCGGCCAGTGACTCTTGCCATACGACAAGCCGCCTGTTCTACGTCACTGACAGGATTGCCGGACATCGATTTCTCGTGGACACAGGTGCAGAGG
Source organism: Rhipicephalus sanguineus (assembly GCF_013339695.2). Taxonomy (NCBI): domain Eukaryota; kingdom Metazoa; phylum Arthropoda; class Arachnida; order Ixodida; family Ixodidae; genus Rhipicephalus; species Rhipicephalus sanguineus. Next base: position 76,208,718 of record NC_051181.1, read on the forward strand.
TCAGTGTCGTTCCTGCCACACGACTCGACCGGCAGCGCTCTCCGCAGACTGCTCCCCTTCAAGCAGCCAACAACTCTGCCATCAATACATATGGTCAGCGCTCTCTCACCATCGATTTGGGTCTCCGACGCACCTTCCGATGGGTATTCGTTGTTGCAGATGTACGCATGGCCATATTGGGTGCTGATTTTCTGACCCACTTCGCCCTCAGCGTTGACCTCCGGGCACGTCGACTCGTCGACACAACGACCAGGATGTCCATACAAGGCATCCTCGCACCTCCAACATATACCACTGGAACGGCGCCACAGATACCGGCATCTATGTTCGCCTCAATTCTAGCAGACTTTCCAGCCATCACGAAGCCTTCCAACCTTGAGCTGCCTGTACGTCACAACGTCACGCATCATGTTGTCACTACTGGCCCTCCAGTATTTTGCCGACCCAGGCGCCTCGCTGGGGACCGCCTTGCCATCGCGAAAAGAGAATTCGACCACATGCTGCAACTGGGCATCATCCGCCCTTCGTCGAGCAGTTGGTCGTCAGCTCTCCACATGGTCCCAAAGCGTGATCCAGGGGATTGGCGCCCCTGTGGTGACTATCGAGCCCTCAACGCGCGCACCATACCTGATCGCTATCCCCTCCCTCACATTCACGACTTCTCTGCCAACCTCGCGGGAGCGGTGATATTCAGCAAAATAGACTTGGTAAAGGCCTACCACCAGATTCCGGTCGAGCCAGCGGACATCCCGAAGACTGCAATTGTGACACCATTCGGACTTTTCGAGTATGTTCGCATGCCGTTCGGATTGCGAAACGCTGCTCAGACGTTCCAGAGGTTTATAAACGAAGTAACTCGTGGACTTCCCTTCGTATTTGCATATCTCGACGACCTCCTGGTGGCTAGTGTTTCCCCCGAACAGCATTGCACCCATCTGCGTCTGCTATTTTCTCGACTCCAGGAACATGGCCTCCTCATCAACCCCGCAAAGTGTGTCTTTGGTGTCGACGATATTGAGTTCCTCGGACACCGTGTGACAAAAGAGGGAATCAGGCCGTTGGACAAGAAAGTTCAAGCCTTGCGCGACTTCCCTCGCCCAACATCACTCCGAAAGCTCCGCGAGTTCCTTGGGTTGCTCAACTTCCACCGCCGTTTTCTTCCCAACATTGCCCGCATTATCATACCGCTCACGGATCTCCTCAAGACCACCAAAGCTCCGTCCTCCCCACTGACTTGGACGTCTGACGCTGAAGCTTCCTTCTATGCTGCCAAGAACGCATTGGCGGACGCTACACTGCTGGTACATCCTCTGCACGTTGCACCAATGCGCCTTATCACCGATGCTTCTAGTGCGGCTGTCGGCGCAGTTTTACAGCAGTGGCAGCGCAACTCTTGGTATCCACTCGGTTTTTTCTCTCAGAAACTGAAACCGGCAGAAACGCGTTACAGCACGTTTGGTCGTGAGCTACTGGCCGTATATCTGGGCATTCGACATTTCCGACATCTGTTGGAAGGCTCAAGCTTTCACGTCCTTACGGACCACAAGCCTTTGACATTCGCTTTTCGCGGTAACCCCGATACTTATACCGCACGAGAAATACGGCACCTCAACTTTATTTCCGAATTCACTGTGGACGTCCGGTACATTGAAGGCCCAGTCAATGCGGCTGCAGATGCCCTCTCCCGTATCGACGCGATATCGGCACCCACACTTGACTTCGAAGAAATCGCCACGGCGCAACTTACAGACGTCGAACTTCGAGACATCCGCTCATCCACCACATCACTGGTACTGTCCGACGTTCCCCTCCCATTTTCTTCCGGCACCATCACTTGCGACGTGTCACGGGGTCGAACACGTCCGTTTGTCCCACTCCGACTCCGCCGTCACATATTCAACAAGCTTCACGGCACAAGCCATCCAGGAGTTCGTGCTACGCAACGTCTCATTACGACCCGCTTTGTGTGGCCGAGTGTGAACTCCGACGTGCGCCGTTGGGCGCGTGAATGCGTGCACTGTCAACGCTCCAAAACGACACGACATACGAAATCACCAATTCACTCATTTCGCCCACCCGATGCTCGGTTTGATCATGTCCACATCGACATCGTTGGCCCACTTCCGCCATCCAGAGGTGCTCGCTACATTCTCACCTGTGTGGACCGTTACACCCGTTGGCCTGAAGCGTTTCCTCTCACCGACATAACAGCACTTACCGTGGCTTCAGCGTTTGTCAGTGGCTGGATCTCTCGTTTCGGATGTCCCAGCGTTGTGACCACCGATCGCGGCCGACAGTTCGAATGCGATCTCTTCCGCAAACTCACAGACCTGCTTGGCGTTCGTCATATCCATACGACCGCCTACCACCCATCAGCAAATGGAATGGTTGAACGCCTTCATCGTCAACTTAAAGCCGCCTTGATGGCTCGCCAGGCTCGTTCGTCTTGGGCTGAAGATCTTCCTCTCGTCCTGCTTGGCATCCGCTCGTCTTTCAAGGAAGACCTCGGCTGCACAACGGCGGAGTTGGTCTACGGTACAACGTTGCGTATGCCTGGTGAATTTTTCGCGTCAGCTAGTGTCGCTACGCCCGATCCAGACAGTTACGCTCAACAGCTTCGCTTCCTATTTTCTCGCCTGCGTCCTTGCCCTAGTCGGGATGCATCATCGACTGACGTTTTTGTCAGCAAGGACATGGCTACAGCGAGCCACGTTTTCGTCCGGCGTGAAGGAATTCGACCATCCCTTACGCCTCCCTACGACGGCCCGTTCAAGGTGCTCAGCCGGACAGAAAAAACTGTTACCATCGAGCTCAACGGGCGGGAAGAAGTCGTCGCTCTGGACAGAGTCAAACCCGCCTACTTGGCAACCGCCCCGCCATTATGCGCTTTCGACCACTAAGCCGCCCCTGCAACCAAGGATTCGCCCGGCCCTCTGACATCAAAGACATTTTCTTTGACGCCAGCGCTTCACCCCCCTTTCTCTTAAAGGGAGGGGGAGCCCTCTAGCGGCCATCGTCGTCTGCATCGGCTGACTATTAATTATGGCGCGCACAGGCGCATGTGCATGCGCACGCTCCTCGTTCCTCGTGCTGCGGGCTGCGAGGAAAAGAAAACGAAGAATAAAGAATAGTCTTCTTCTGCTCCTGCCATCGGTCTGAACGGTTCCCTGGTTTTTACGCTCGCCGCCACACGCATTGTTATAGTGGACCTAACCTCAGTCCCTATAGTAGTAGTCGACAGTTTATCATCTTTTCAAATAGTTTGCAGAGGTAGCTAGTCAGGGCTATAGGCCTGTAACTAGAAACACAGGATGGATCCTTGCCCTGTTTCAGGATAGGTATTACTATGGCCTCTTTCCACGCAGAGGGAATCTCGCCGGAGGACCATACAGCGTTGTACAGGCACAGGAGAGTATTTTGTGTTTCATGGGGTAAGTGTTTCAGCATTTTCAGCACTGCCCCCTGACGTGCCACGTCCGCGAAAGTAGGACCCTGCGGAAAGGAAAGGCGTCTGCGCGCCTTCTTAAATGAGTTATTTTCAGTTACCTTGAGTGTTATGATTTCTTTTTCTTTTTTCCATGAGGGACAACTGCGAGAGTAGGCTGGGTGCCCACCCTCGCAGTTCGCACAATGGTGAGTTTCAACACAGTTGTCTGCAGGGTGTTCATGTGAACTGCACTTTGCACAGGTTTGGCGGCCACGGCAGCTCTGAGAGCCGTGACCGAAACGCTGGCACTTGAAGCAACGGCGTGGGTTAGGGATGCATGGTCTAACCTTCAATTTCAAATAGCCTGTTTGGATATGTTCTGGCAGTGTGCTTGTACCAAATGTGAAGATTAGGTGTTTAGTCAGGATTTCCTTATCATCGCGCCTAATTTTGATTCTCTGTACATTTGTCACATGCTTTTCACTCCAGCCCTCGATGAGCTCACTTTCTGTCAATTCAAGCAGGTCATGGTCTGAGACTACACCTCGCGAGCTGTTCAGGGAACGATGTGGTGTGACAGAGACAGGTGTGTTTCCGAACGAAACAAGTTTGGAGAGTTTTTCATATTGTGCTTTGTTTTGAACTTCAAGGAGAAGATCTCCGCTAGCCATTCTCCATGCCTGATAACCACTGCCGAGTGTTTCAGTGAGGCATTTGGACACAACAAAAGGGGATATTGTTCGGACATTCTTGTCAGCTATTTCGCAGTGGATCACATGGAATCGTGGAAACATTTCTTGAGGTTTCATGAAAACGTTTACAGTGTCTTCGGTGCGTCCCCTCTTTTGAGAGGACGATTGTTAAGTTTGGGAAAGGAGGTGGAGGCATAGGCGTGCGCAGGGTTCCCCATCAGGGGGGGGCAAAGGTTCATCGCAGCGCCCCCCCCCCACCCTACTAAGTCAATGTATGGGGCAGATTTTGCGCCCCCCCCCTCTTTGGTGACTATAAGGGTCAATGTACGGGACAGATTTTGCGCCCCCCCCCTCTTAGGTGATTAGGGGGGCGGCCGCCCCCCCTGCCCCCCCTGTGCGCACGCCTATGGGTGGAGGCCATAGATAATGGATGAATTCGGCAGCCATGCCAGTCGTCCACCATGAAGTCCTACATGGGGACGCGACCGCACTTATATTGTTATAAGGCGAGCCCAACGCCAGCTGTACAGAGCTACTATAACCAAATATAATGTGCCCAAGAGAGGGCACATACACAAGGTTAAACCTCGCCGCCAAGCAAAACGGAAGTAAATAGAAGACACGAGAGGACAGGAAAGGCTAAAAGTGGGAGAGAAAGACGAAGACGTGGGAGAGAGAGATAGGAAAAGGCGACTGCCGATTTCCCCAGGGTGGGTCAGCCCAGGGGTGCCGTCTACGTGAAGCCGGTGCCAAAGGGGTGTGTTGCCTCTACCGGGGGGCCTTAAAGGTCCAATCACTAGGTGTCGGCTCAACCCCCAGGATCCCCTTTTCCCCGGACACGGCAAAGCCACGCACGGCGAGGTCGAAACTCCCCGTTAGCTCGGGTCCGTGGTGTCGCTACACACCAAACGCCTGCTTGCGCAGATGCCCCTGCGGGGCCTCTTAGATGATTAGGGGGGGGGGGGGGGCACCCCCCCCCTTGTCCCGCTGTGCGCACGCCTATGTTTGCAACAATGGCGGTGGATCAAACATGTGCGTTGTTGCTCTCTGCTGCTGAAGAGCAAAGACGTAGGCGACGCGCGAGTCGTCGTTCAAATATAATAAATACGCAACTGTACATAACGACTACGTCATCGACAGGTCACCCGCGTCACAGCATGTCCAAATGGAACACGACCGAAATAATCATTCAACATCGAATGTTAATGGGATTCAGCACACGTGCTCTTCCGCATAACTTGCGCCCAAACTAATTGAACAGGGAAGGAGCTATGAAGATGGATGGATGGGTGGATGGATGCGAAACTTTATGTAAGTCCTGAGGTGCACGTTGGGCCTGACTGTCCCAACGTGGGAGCTATGAAGATAACTAAAATTGTTTGCAAACCACATGTTGTTTCGTACGCACTTCTTGAATTATTATGTAACCTTTACCTATGCAAGTAGTAAAAATAATTACCAAACAGCATCATTACCAGAGCTATCACATGTGAAGTTATGCATCAGAGTTAAAAGAATCATGCCCAGTTGCTTCGAGCTCGAAAAAGACTTTTGAGATATTTTTTGCGCGTTTTGAATCTGGCGTAAAACGCGTCTGCCATTCATAATAATATAATATCTGAGGTTTAACGTCCCAAAACCACCATTGAAGCTTGTACTAAATACCATCTGAAATTATTCATTAAAACAAAGTGGACACTCGATCTGTTGCAAAAAAAGTGGTGTACCTTGCTCTGTTGTTATACTAGTGAGTTGTTTTAAGTGTGGTGTAATTAAATAGGTAATTAAAAACCTACTAACTTTAAAATAGGTTCTGTTGGGGCTCTGTGCAAAAATCATTCAATAACCGCTCGACGTGCTTGCACGTACTAGTCACTATTAAATGCGAAGCATTTCTTAGCGAACCCTAGGCACTTTGAGGGTTTCTATCTATCTATCTATCTATCTATCTATCTATCTATCTATCTATCTATCTAATATCTATCTATCTATCTATCTCTTCTATCTATCTATCATCTATCTATATCTATCTATCTATTATCTATCTATCTATCTATCTATCTATCTATCTATCTATCTATCTATCTATCTATCTATCTATCTATCTATCTATCTATCTATCTATCTATCTATCTATCTATCTATCTATCTATCTATCTATCTATCTATCTATCTATCTATCTATCTATCTATCTATCTATCTCTACTATCTATCTATCTATCTATCTATCTATCTATCTATCTATCTATCTATCTATCTATCTATCTATCTATCTATCTATCTATCTAGCCGCCCACGTCTGGATGCTCTCCTGATGGCCTCCTTAATTTGGTGTAGACCAAAATTGGCATGGGATGGTAAGAAGATTTGACGAATGTGACTGTCTGGTCATAACATGAATAACGTGAAAATCCTGTCGCGTACCTCGTCAAACCCTTTCGTTCAGACACGTGTGGCACATACCCGTTTACCACGGGCCGTGGTATACGGGTATGCACCACACGTGATTGACAGAGAGAGATAATAAAACGAGAGCAAAGCAGGGAGATCAACCAGAATTATAGCATCCGGTTTTCTACCCTACACTAAGGGGAGGGGAAAGGGAAAGAAAGATGGAAAGGAAAGCGGAGAGAAGAGCAAGCGCGCGATAAAATAAATATAAAAAAAAACGGAAGCTGTAGAGCGGGAGTATACTAAAGCCTATTCCATAGGCCACTGGCACGCAAAAAGTTCAGTAAGGCCTTAAATGATTTTCGCTGTGCAGACAGTTCGGGTCGGCATTCCAGCACTGACTGTTCCGACAGGGGTCTGTCGTCAAGGCGGGCCAACGCAGCAGCTAGCGACAGTCTGTCGGCCTCCATCCGGACTCTCTCTACTCGAGGCAACGGTGCTTTGTCGCCTGTGGCTTGGTGTTGCTTTCACTAAATCTTTTGCCTTCCGAATCGGCATGGCAGAGAGTGCTGCTTGCAGCCAGTGTGACAGCGAAGAAACGATTGACCACGTTCGTTGTCGCTGCCCTCGCTACAACTTACGATAGAGGCGTCATGTCAGGTTGACGTCTGTGGTTTCAGTGTCGGCTCCGCTTTTACAGTACTCTAATAAACATTAAATTTGTATTCCTATGATTCAGTAAGCTATATTCATGTGTTGCTCGACTCCGGAGGAATGCATTAACGAAGGTTACGTATGATATTCACATCATCGCACTGTAATATGCACTTCGTTTCGGTAATAGTGACATATATACTCTAACGTATGTCCTCCAACGGGAGTGCTGGCGTTTCGTCACGCCATAAGTTACCCTTTAAACGCCAGTGTTGTCGACATGCCTGATAAGCCCACGATGTGCACATAACTACTACACTTATAAAAACGCGTCGCTCTACCTCGTAACACTTAGCCAAAAGTCATAAAATGCCGCACAGAAGTACTCGCTGACTGCTTCACATTAAACAGATTCCCACAAGGAGTGGGATCTGCCGAATTTTTTTTTGCCTGCAAGTATTTTGAAAAATCAAAGCGTTATTACAAAAATGGAAAGCGTGTTTACCGATGCGTTGAACAGCTAGACACGGTAGCATCTCTCCGAAACTTTATTATTATCTTTATCAACACCGGTCGCAAGTGGCATCAACAAATCGCGCACAAAATGTCTACATGGCACCTGATGGGGCTTTTGATAAAGCGTACTTTCAATGAGCAGTGCTGCAGGAAAGCCACCGTACCTCCTTCAGCATTCTCGGAGTGTCCTCTTAGGCATCCCTCGAATGAATGTCAAGCGGAAGCTTCCAAGCCAATCGCAGCTGCCGCCGGAAAACTTGCGCTGTTGCGTTTGGTGATCGCACTTGTTGCAGCAACGGGCAAATGTCCAATTAAGTAATGCTGTGTAGGAATGCACAGTACAAAAGGTGAGAGTTTACGCTCACAAAAGACGCACACTTCGCGTAAACTGATGAGTTTAATATCTGAGCTGCGCAATAATAATTAAAAAGGCGACATCTTTCTCCGCAAATGGAGTAGCGTGCTATCAACATCTTGTAGCCCTAATAATCCACGCGTACATGTTATATGCCTACATCCCCATAAAATCTAGCACAAAAAATACCCGATAAGATTGGCCTATCTCGGATGTCCTATACGGAGCGAGAGTGAGGTTGGCATTTTATTAAACGCGTGCACAAATTCACAAGCACGACGGAACGAGTCATGTCAAGCAACCTTGTGCAGCACGAGAGTGCTGGCACATGGTGCGTCAGCACCGTATGCTTTGGCCCTGTCGCATTAAACAACGCAATCTACAGAACTGCGCACATTCACATACAAGTAATGCTTACGTCCTTTGGCACAACTTTTGTGTCATAATAATAATAATATCTGGGGTTTAACGTCTCAAAACCACGCTATGATTATGAGAGACGCCGTAGTGGAGGGCTCCGGAAATTTCGACCACCTGGGGTTCTTTAACGTGCACCTAAATCTAAGTACACTGGACAACTTTTGTGTCAATTTGCGAACATTGGTTCTCTATCGACTTCCAGAATGAAGCTCACGAAGGACCAACAACATTTTTAGGTCAAGGGCCAGAACCACCACCTGTTAAAGACCTAGAAAAGCGCGCTTACTGGGATGAATAGTCCAGGCCTATTTCTCCGAGTGCCACCACCCATGGATGCTCCAGCGCGCGATGAGGTCGTCATCAATGTCCTCGTTGTAGAGCCTCGCCATGTCCGAAGCCACGCAGCATGTCCTCCTCGCAAAGCAGGCCCTGCCAGACGTGCCGCTGCATGACACAACAATGACGCATGACAATAATGTCAGCTTCAGTCCACGTGTGTGCAAGAGGTTGCAGAAGCTACATATTGGTTAACGTCGGTGTTGTAACTCTTCGTAAAAGCTGCGCCATTAGACTCGTGAATTACTGGACACTTTATGAACTACAATGCAGTGCACAATGCGCAACAAAAATACAATGGTACACCGAATATATTCATCGAAACTGCAGAGTGAGCATGCTTGGTGTGATATTTTATCGCTATGCGAACCACACTTTCAACACTCTACCCAAGAAATTATTGACTCGTTAGGATACCAAGAAATACTACATACCTTCTTAAGCTAAGGTTCAGTGCTTTGTTAACTGATTTGCGAGGAATATTCTCGGTCCGCGACCAACATCGTTACCATAGGCGTCCGCACGGGGGTGACATTGGGGGGAGTCAAGTCGGCCTCATACCTTTACGCAGTCGGACACGCCCGTCATTGCTTAATGGGCATGCAAGCTTCTGGCCATGCATGATTATGGCGACAATGGCGGTCGAGGACCCCTTATGCTGCATTTCAAGAATGTCTTACTACTTCCCGCCTTGGCCACTCGAAAACCGGGGACCAAAAGCAGGACGTTGAGGTAAGCACATCGTCGCGTTTTTTAGATGCGAAGCAGCTTTTGCTAGGGACTGTGTGCGACGTCGGTGGTGGCGTCCGCGCTCCACTGCGCATGCGCCTACTCTCTTTTCCACTCTCCTCCTTTACGCAGGTGTTGTTTGCCTTCTTTCCTCTCCACCCCCGTGCTGCAGCCGCGGAGCAGCCTCTCCTCCCACGTGATGCAGCCGCGCCGAAGCCAAATACAGCCTGTAACCCACTCTCTCCTCTCTCTCTCCCCCATTTCATGTGTACATAAGCGCGTGCGCTCGGTCGGCTTCCGTCATTCTCGCTTCGCTCCCGTTCAGATAAGTTGTAACGTCAACGTCGGCGCCACTCGTTCACTCGGCGCAAACGGAAAGCAGCGCAGAAACACAACGTAACGATAACACAAACACTAATTACAATCCTCACACACTAACGGAAACGCCGAGTGAACGTAACGGAAACTTGGTGTGCGCCCCCAATGCTGCTTCCCATCCCCTCATGGCTCCCTTGAGTGGGAGATGGTGTAAATTTTTTTTTCACTTTTGCAAATGTTGCCAAGCTTGCTTTCTTTCGGACTCGGAACAACGACGGCGGAAGTGTATCACTGTCACTCCGGTGAGACTTCGCCCCCCCCCCCTCCCCCCTAATGGAGAAACGGACGCACGCCTATGATCGACACTACAGCACTCTAATAAAACATGTCGGGCTAGTTGGTTCATGCTGAGGAGAAATGTAAGGACGCAACCCAAGGTGAAGAAAAGCAAGAGGACAGGAAAGATTAACTGGATTAATTTGAAGAAAGGATCTTTTCTATATACATTGCAGACAGGTGCACAGTTACATTTGCGAAGAACAAGAATGTACAATCGCATGTTTATGAAATCACGCTTTCAAAAAAATTTTAGGTTGTGTTTCTTTAAGTTGCGGGCAACCTTGTGCACATACGACACGACCTGCGGTCTTTTATTCACCGATGGCTTTGTTTTCGGCTTGCCCTTCAGTTTATGAAGGAGGGTTTTCGCCACTGCTACCACAACAGACCAAGGGTATCCACTTGAAATTAGCCTCTCTTTTTGCTAGTTAAAACTTTCCTGCCTTTTATGAGCACAGGACTGCGTCAATGCAGATACAAGGCATATTGAGGCTATTGCCATCTTAGAGAGTTTAGTGTGCGCCGAGTCGTACGGTAAAAGTTCTTTGCGGAAGCGAGGGCAGTAGGCCCAGCAAATGTGTCGCTCTGATATCGTTAAAGTTGAATCTAAAAACTGCAATTTGTCATCTAAAGGCAGCTCACGCGTAAAGGAAGCCCTTTACCATGTTGTCGAAACAAAAGAAGAAGATCATACACTATATATTAGCGGTCGTTGACGAAGGGTCAGATTCTAAAATCACTAAATAATCGTCAGCGTACCTAAAAACGTGTAGCACTAGTGCATCGTCAAGAATGAAAGACAACTCTCGGTCAATAGCAGCTAAAAACAAATGACATCAAACTGGCGCGACACAAGAGCCAGTGCATATACCCTGACCAGGGGCGTAGCCAAGGGGGGGATTGGTGGGGGGTTCAAACCCCCCCCCCCCGAAATTTTTCAGTTTTGCTTGCGTATATATACACGCACACATACAAACGCACGCACGAACATACATGAGGTATGGTTGAACCCCCCCCCCCCCGAAAAAAATTTCTGGCTACGCTCCTGAAGGGGGCACAACGATTGGCGGGAAGTGCCGCCGCCGAGTATCGCGATCGACACTTGTGAAAGGGGCATTAGCGGTTGCAAGCGGGCGAGGAGTACATGTGGCGAGGCCCGAGGGGCGCCGGAAATGATTCTTCTAGGGGATAAAAGACGCGCAGAACGTAGCCATTGTTACGACTGGGGTAGGGCTCTTCGCTATCGTGCTCGGAGTAGTCAGTAATGGCAAGGTGAAGAAGGAAAAGATTTTATGTACACTATTTACATATTTTTGCTACCAGGCAACATGACTGCCAGCCCGACCACGTCGGCTGGTTCGACTCCGTTCGAGTCGTTCTCCTTCTCCCATCTCCCTCTCTCGACGGACCGGCACGGCCTTAAATCGTCTAGCCGTCCATTGTCCTGTTGACCGTCCGCCGGTCGCAGGTGTTGGGCTCCTATCCAAGTTCTCCAAATTGCGGCGCGCGGCCAGAAGTATCAATTGCGACGCGCTGCCAGAAGCCGCACGCAGGTGTTGACGTCCTCTTCGTACTTTGACCGTCCGCCGGCCGCAGGTGTTGACGGTCTTCTAGTCTCTTGACCGCCCGCCGGCCGCAGGTGTTGACGGTCTTCTAACCTGTTGAGCGTCCGCCGGCCGCAGGTGTTGACGGTCTTCTAGTCTCTTGACCGCCCGCCGGCCGCAGGTGTTGACGGTCTTCTAACCTGTTGAGCGTCCGCCGGCCGCAGGTGTTGACCTTCCTCCGAACTGGGATGCGCCGGCATGAGCAACACGCAGGTGTTGACCTTCCTCCGAACTGGGATGCGCCGGCATGAGCAACACGCAGGTGTTGACCGAAGTCCAGGCGCTGATTCCTCTCCTGGTTGCCCGGAAGCAGATGCCCAGGCACAACAGCACCCCCGCCGCCAAACAATGCATCAGGAGGACGAGCTGCTCCACGTAGCTCGGCTGAATTGATGCGGCCGGACACCAGGCTCATCCACGGCTCGAGGCGAAGCTCTCAGGATCACTGCTCTCGTGACATTCCACACGAACACTCAGCTGGCACGGACTCGAGATTCCTGAGGATAAGACGAACTCGACAGGGCAACCATTATCAAACTACACCCAACGCTGCAAGTGCCCTCCGCACTCCCTCGAATTGCCAGACATGAATGAAACAAATCTTACTGACAACTAACGTTCCCGCTTTAAATAAAACGAGGAGAAGTGCGTATCGCATGACGACGAGTTCAACAACAGACCTCCATTTCAGGTGTTGTTAAAGAAACAACTCCGAAAGAATACAAGAATTGTAATTGTACTATAGCTGCTTAGGCATGGAAGGTAAACAGCCAAGGAAGCCAACGGAAGCTCAAAGGCTTCGCTAAATTCTCACTAAACGCTCTCAGCGTAAGCGTAACACAGTAAGAACACAGCATGGTTCTACTAACTATGAACTGAAATTGAAAATAAAGCTTACACGCTTCACATAAAACAATGTTGAACTACCTTTTTCTTTAAATGCTCACGCTAACTAGTACAAAAACAAAACAAAACTCAACCTACAGCTAGCTCCGTTGAAACATTTTTCAGCTACAACGCTAGAAGCCCCGCCACGGTGGTCTAGTGGTTATGGCGCTCGACTGCTGACCCGAAGGTCGCGGGATCGAATCCCGGCCGCGGCGGCTGCATTTTCGATGGAGGCGAAAATGTTTGAGGCCCGTGTACTTAGATTTAGGTGCACGTTAAAGAACCCCAGGTGGTCGAAATTTCCGGAGCCCTCCACTACGGCGTCTCTCATAATCATATCATGGTTTTGGGACGTTAAACCCCAGATATTATTATTACAACGCTAGAAGATTACTCTCCAAAATATAGACACTACATAGGTCAAAATTACTGCCTCTACAGTAAACACAAACAAGTAAAATTCGGTCACGCTCGCCAAACACCACTCTTTCACAATTAGCGGTCGTAAAATCTTTACCCACGGCTAACGTGTATTATTCTACGCCGTCAGCTCACTCCCATGCGGGTTACTGCTTCCGCATGTTATTCTTAATATTGCGCCACTGAAGCTAGACATGTTCCCGTGAGCACTCTGTCACGCTGCACCCACATCAGGAACTGAATTCGCAAACGACATCCGTAATTGCACGTACTAGTGCCACTGTGAGCTTCTACTCAGCGGATGTACGACTAACCTAGCTCTACTTTTGCGGTCACAATTTTTACAAACAACCGAGCGACTCGCTATAACCTTTCCTCATTCGCTCCTACACAGAACGCACGCCAAAAGAAAAAAAAAACAAAAATAAATTTTTGCGTGGCTCTACCAAAACTCGCACAAAGCCTAGCCTTGCCTATCCTTCTCGCAAGCTCTCAGCTTAACGCCTAAGGTTCCGCTAACCACTCGTGGGACACCTTGACTTACTAGGGAGCTCCCGAACGGCGCACACAAAGCCCTGCGCCGGCCTTTCGTGTAACTGCGCACGTGTCATACGCCAACCGCTTGCGGGCTCCCGCTAAGTGACGGAAACAGCAGGCCTCAAACGCCAACGCTAACTCAGCGCACGTCACTCGAAAACCGCCCAATGTTTCCTTGCGTCCACGCATGACACGCAACGGAAACGCCACAAACTCTTTTCGTAGTCAGCTGACGTAACCCTATTCAAGGCGCTCATCTCTTAAAGCCCTTGACTCGCTCTGATACGTGTCACTAACCATCTGATAGCTAACCGCACAACGCATATCGGCAAACAAACAAAACCACAGAGCGCTTAAAGAAAACAAAGTTGAATAACAGTTAACTAAGCTATCAATACTCGCGGAAATAACAAGGAATACCAAATACTAACTAAAATTAAGTCAAAATTCCTTCCAACAAATCCGGAGTCGATATTCCAGGAAAAGCTAACAGTTGTCCTCAACAACTTTTCAGGCGCACTCGCGGTGGTCGCGCCCAGAAGGCTTTTCTCGTCAAGCGGGGTGTACGATACGCATGAAAGTTAATCACCCCCTCGTCGAGCCTCACTACTTTCCCTGTAGCGGACTTTTCTATGTCGCCTCCTGCCACCTCGCGAAGGTCACCGACCTCGCGGTGTCGCACCTGTTTCAACGTTCCTCGAAAGGAACAACGGGGAGTTCTTTTACCCACTGACCCTTTCCACGAATCATGCGCTTCTCTTTTCTTTTTCTTTCGGCTGCTTGGACGCCTGCGATCTCGCACCTGATCCGACGCTCTTCGAAAAGAACAACGGGAAGTTCCTTTGCCCGCCGACTCTTTCCGCGAATCATGCGCTTCTCTTTTCTTTTTCTTTCGGCGGTACGGGCGCATGCGGTAGAAACCTGTCCCTGACGGCAATCGCACTTGTCTTGCAATTTCGCGCCGACTTTTGAACTTCTTTCTCAACCGCGTCGCGACATTTGTCGCATTTCTATCTTTCGGACGCTTTCTCCTTTTCGCACGCTTCTTGGTGCAGACTTTGGAGCATTCCGTCCGCCTCCGATGCTCATCAGCATCAACATGCTCCTCAGCTGTTTCGCGCTTACTGTCTTGATGATTGCGCATCAATTCATCCTCTGACCGATTCCGCGAACCATGCTCTACTCTCCTCCTGTTCTCTTGGTGGTTCAGACGCATGCAGTAGAAACCGGTCAATAATGGCAATCGCGCCCCTCTCGCAATTTCGCGCCGACGTCCGAACTTTTTCCTCAAACGCGTCGCAACCTTTGCCGCATTTCTGTCTTGCGGACGCTTTCTTTTTGCACGACTCTTTGTGCATACTTTGGGGCCTTTGTCAAGATACCCATGTGCGCGACACCTCGTTGCGCTCCTGCCTCTACACGGCAGTGAAAAAGATGAGAACAGACGGAAACCTCGGCGCCTGAATCTCATCGACATTCGCTTCCTCGCGATGCGCTTAGCGCACAATCTAGATCCCCGCGGGACTCTAAACTTGGGACGTTTCCTAGCCCGCCTTTTTGGGATTTCAGGCCAAGCCTTCAACTTGGCGTCTCGAGAGATGCGGTCTTCGCGTTCTGCTAGTGCTTTAGCACGCTTACCGCTACTGGTCTCTCTTTCGTTCCCCTTTTTCTTTCGCCGGCGCCTTTTCCTCACTGAACGGCTCGGAATGCTGGCAGCTTCGACGCACGCGCGCGCAAGTACGCTGCCTTCGATATTCATCGCCAAAACCTCAGGCGGCTCAACTAGCCTATCCTCGGTGTCGTCGCTAGGTGTCTGTACTCCTGACATAGCGACAGTCTCGACACTCTCTAACTCAGTTAGCTCGCCCTGAGATGTCTCTCTAGCTTCGGGTGATCTATCACTATCCTGGATAGCCCCTTTTCTCAGGCCTTCGAAGGCGACCTCTGCGTCCTGCGCTTCGCGACGTATCTTGACCTCTTGGTCTCCGCGGCGCGCCTCGTCTTGCACCTTTCGACGCGCTTCGTCCTCACGCGCCTCAGCTTCTCGCGCTATATGAAGTGCCTCTTGTTCTCGCGCCTCTTTCGCTTTTCGAAGCGCCTCGTCCGCTCTCGCCCATCGAAGCGCCTCAGCCTCTCCTTCTCTCTGATGCGCCTCCTCTTCTAGGGCCTTGTGACGCGCCTCTGCTTCCTGAAGCGCCTCGCGACGGGTCTCAGCCTCCTGTGCCTCGCGACGCTTCTCGACCTCTTGGTCTCTGCGGCGCGCCTCATCCTCTTGCGCCTCGGAGCGGCTCGTAATACTAGGCGCCTCGTCCCTCGTACTCGCATGTACGGAACTCTGTGGAGTCAAAGCTCCAAACGGCTGAACTGAGCTACCCTCGCGGTCTTCGTCAGTTATGTCCTGTGACTGAACGACAGCCGCGACGCTCTCTAAGCTAGTCAGCTTGCTCTGAGGAGTCTCTTCCATTACTGGGGCTTTATCACTGCCCTGCAAAGACCTCTCTCTTGGGCCTTTGCATTCGGCCGAACCTACATTACCCCACTGGCTGAACAACGTATCCTTAACCTCAGTTACTTCCTGCAGGCCATCTGACACTAAGGCCAACACTGAGTCTTTCCCACGTCCGAGGCACTCTGCGTGCCTGTTGGCCATTTTTCCCCTTCCCCCATGCGTGCCCTCGTCCGATGTCCTAGCTTTGCGCGCATGACTCAAACGCTGTCGGAATCCTTTTGCTGACAAGCGACATTTGCGCAACAGCGCCTCTTTGACCTTGTCATACGTTTCCGCGTCCTTCCTACTGAGTCTAGCAATAACATCGGCGGCCTCGCACGGAAGAAGAGTTAGCAACTCTTGCGGCCAACTTTCGAGGGAGAATTCTGCCTTCTCGCACGTTCGCTCAAAATTAACAAGAAAGAGTGCGATGTCCTGGCCAATTTCGAACGGCTGCAAAAGGTCTTCCATCTTTACCGCCTCCCTCACTATGGGAACCTGTCTTGCGGCGGATATACGAAGTTCCAGCTCCCTTAGGTTCAACTCATGTTCCTGCTCGGCAGCTTTCTCTTTATCCCTTTCCTCCTTTCTAGCTCGAATCTCCTCATGAGCTTCCTGGGCCTCCTCGACAGTCACCTTCTCTGCCTCCATAATCGGGAGGATCTGTCGTTTCCGCTTGGCCGAGCCAACCGAAATGCCCAACTCCTGGCAAATTTCAAGGAGGTCCTGTACACTGAACTTGTCCATACTGACACTACACTCCGCCTCGTTTACCCTCGACTGAAACTAAGCGGTCAGACCATCCAATTCTTGGCTGACCAAACAAAGTTACAACTCTGCAACAAAACCTGCTAACAATAACTTGGGCCAGCTAGGTCTGGCAATAAGAGAGGTAAACTTCAGGCACTCACCACACCAGGGTAGCTGACGCTGGCCGATCCCACCGAGCTGCCATCCACTGTTACGAATGGGGTAGCGTCCTTCGAGTGCGCGGCGTAGGATCCGAGGTCGTTGCATCCCACCGCTGCCACCACTGTTACGACTGGGGTAGGGCCCTTCGCTATCGTGCTCGGAGTAGTCAGTAATGGCAAGGTGAAGAAGGAAAAGATTTTATGTACACTATTTACATATTTTTGCTACCAGGCAACATGACTGCCAGCCCGACCACGTCGGCTGGTTCGACTCCGTTCGAGTCGTTCTCCTTCTCCCATCTCCCTCTCTCGACGGACCGGCACGGCCTTAAATCGTCTAGCCGTCCATTGTCCTGTTGACCGTCCGCCGGCCGCAGGTGTTGGGCTCCTATCCAAGTTCTCCAAATTGCGGCGCGCGGCCAGAAGTATCAATTGCGACGCGCTGCCAGAAGCCGCACGCAGGTGTTGACGTCCTCTTCGTACTTTGACCGTCCGCCGGCCGCAGGTGTTGACGGTCTTCTAGTCTCTTGACCGCCCGCCGGCCGCAGGTGTTGACGGTCTTCTAACCTGTTGAGCGCCCGCCGGCCGCAGGTGTTGACGGTCTTCTAGTCTCTTGACCGCCCGCCGGCCGCAGGTGTTGACGGTCTTCTAACCTGTTGAGCGTCCGCCGGCTGCAGGTGTTGACCTTCCTCCGAACTGGGATGCGCCGGCATGAGCAACACGCAGGTGTTGACCTTCCTCCGAACTGGGATGCGCCGGCATGAGCAACACGCAGGTGTTTACCGAAGTCCAGGCGCTGATTCCTCTCCTGGTTGCCCGGAAGCAGATGCCCAGGCACAACAGCATACACAGCTTCGCTGTAAAATAAGCTGCAGGGAACCTCAGTTTTACTCCGCGAATGAAGAGATTGTTGTGACCGAACCACGAGAACCTCGAACGCCCAGATGCTAAATAATAATAATAATAATAATAATAATAATAATAATAATAATAATAATAATAATAATAATAATAATAATAATAATAATAATAATAATAAAACAAATTAGGTGTCGTTATAGCTGCGCTTAGGAGACGTAGTAATCTAGCTGCATTAACTTCGTGATGGCGCGCCCTTCATCCGACATGGGGTCCGGGCTGGTCAGTGTGGTCGAGTATCCTTTTGTGCATATCTCTATCCCATGGCAGAGAAACAGTTGCGGGCAGTTTGCACTAAGTCGCGCAAAGCTCGGCACAGCGAAGCACGGGCCCGTCGCCGCTCGTAGTCCCCGTCGACCGACACGTCTAGCTTCGAGATGCTCGGCTTCCTCCTCGGGAGGTAGCGCGCGATGTCTCCGTCGGTGGGCGTGGCTTAGCTACTGCGCATGCGCGGCTTGGCCAGGCGGTGCGGTATCTGGTCGCTAGACGACGCGATGTATGATTCCTCTCTCTATCTTCTCTCTCTTTCGTTGATGTTCTCTCTTTTTTCTTTGTGCATTTTTTTTTCTCTATTTCTCACGTTCTCATTCTTTATGTGCTACGCTTTACCATCTTCCTTCCTCCTTTCCATCCTCCTCACCATCACATCTCTCCTCCTCACTTCACTTCCCTTTCCCACCCACTGCATTGCCGTCGGTTACGTCAGGCGCACAACAGGAGTTGCCGTGGGTTGCATGAGACTCCCGCCTTGGTTGGCACCCGTTGCATCAGGCACCTCGCTGGTCTTGACGCTGGTTGCATCAGACAGTCTATCGATGTTGACGCCACTTGCGTCAGACATTCTACCAGCTTGAATTCCTTGCCGAAGCAAGGAAGTTTAGGTTGGGAGCCCTGGCATAACAACAGACGGAATTACACTTGCCTAGAGCGGTAATTCGAACTTACAGACAAGAAAGCCAATGGCAGTACAGGGGATGTTATTTTGTAGTAATTATCATGTAAATGAAGAAATTAAAGTGGACAAAATGATAACTTGTCGCTGGCAGGGACAGAACCTGCGACCTTCGAATATCGCGTCCGATGCTCTATCAACTGAGCTACAGCGGCGGTAATCCCCCCCCCCCCCCCCCCCGTCCACGTTATGGGGCATATATGTGCATTTTAAACTTGGGAGTTATTCAGCGCCGCTGACGAGTTTAGAACACTTTTTCTGCCTGCTGGCGTCACGAAACACGTGATGCATTTTACAAACTGGCAGCTGACCAATAATCCCTCGTATATTACTACCTTAAGGCATTCAGTCTGCCATTCGAAGGTCTCGGTTTCGGTTTCGAAGGTCACACCGGGCCCGTGCCCCCACCCCCGAATATTTCTTTTGCCATAGTATACAGAGCAGAAAATGACACTCGACCACATCTGCCTGCCCGGCCTCCACTACAGATCAAGGGGGTTCCTAGCTCTTAGCTAGGAAGAAGTTCTTGGCCTTTGCCTGCGCACCTTTCTCACTGAAGGTTTGGTAGGGCAACATAACGAAGCCACCTTCTTTGACGGCTTGTAGGAGTCGAAGGTTGTTCCGCTTGAAGTAGAAGACGACGTCAAGGGTTAAGTCTCTCGGGCTTAGATCTGTACGTTGAACAGTCTTCAAAAGACAGTCCATCCCGTCCAAGAGGCACTGTTCGCGGTCTGCGATTTCTGCTCGATTGGCGACACGTCTTTTGAGTGCCAGGAGGTCCTGAGCCTGTGTTTTTGGAGGCATGGAATACTTGTGACCCTTCTTCAACGTATTTGAAACAGCTTCAGGTAAGGTAACCTCACCAAGTACAACAAGCTGGGCTGGCTTCGGAACTTCCCTGCTGGATCCTCTGGGAAGGTAATGAAGCGTACACCGTAGCCAGTACCCAGCCGTTTGTGCTGCAGCCTATTTCAAGGTCCTGAACTTCCGTTCAGCAACCCATTCGTTGTCAGTTTAGTAGCAAACATCCGCAAACAATCGTTCATAAGCCGAATTTGCCTCCATAGTTCCGATTTCCACAGGCGGCAGGGCTTCTTCACATGGCCAGCAGAGGGCTTCATTTGTCCAAAGACGACGAACTTCGACAGGCACCAGTGCTTTATTCAAGCAATACTTCAAGTGCCGCGTGTAGCACGTCGTAGACGCAATCATTGCAATCAATAAAGCAGGTTCCGTAGAAGGAGCGGGAAAAGTAGTCAGGGCTCACTATAGAAGAAATGTAGCTTAAAAATTCGGCACATTCCACGCGTTGTGGGAATCAGTTTCATGCGAAGCAGTCAGCGACTACTTCTATGCTGTA
>NC_051181.1:76229073-76264141 GCF_013339695.2 Rhipicephalus sanguineus
CGAGCCACTTGTATTTGCATTTGTGCATGCCGATATTGACAACATCTTAACGACCAAACCGAAGCTTACCTGCCACACGGCTCCAAAGCGCCTTTCTTCCTTAGCCTGTAGTTCAGCTGAAGCCTCAGTTTGAACTATGCGTCAGCCCAGCCCAGATTTCAGCCGATGACAATCCGTTTTTTCCACTAAGACGGAGCACCCGGCAAAGGCTGCCTTTGAGCGTTGGAGATATACCACTTTTTTATCTAGTGCGAAGGAAGTGTCGAATTGGTACCTGGAATGCGGCACTTAGAGTACATCGCTGTCGAGTGATGATTGGTAGTGACGTCACCATGTTACTGCGCATGCGCATCTTGGTGTGTATATATTCTCGCTCATGTCCTAGCTGTACGAGGGTCAATGTTTGTCGTAGGCTGCCAGCATGCAGCATTGTTAATAAAGCCATTCCTTGAAACCTATGCCTCCCTCCGCGGCTACAACTACCGAGTGAAAAGCATCACTGTGGTCGAAAAGAAATGTATAGACGCAAAACTTATCTGTGCTTGTTTAGACCTTTTTATTTTTTATTATTATTATTTTTTTGCCACGGTGCATGCAATTCGGTTGATAGTGGGTGTTCATGTTGTTTGCATCGCGTCACTTCAGTGTCAGTTACTTCCTTGTCACTCGAATCTCGAAGAACTATACTGGAACTTTCTGCCGCTCTAGCGGATGGAATCACTGCGGTATTATTGCGTGCTTCGGGCGTGTACAGGTGAGGCTCGTGAAAGCCGCTGGCGTCCCTCGGCGTTCGTGGCCGGCAAAGTACCCCGGATGGAAGCCGACAGCCAAGGGGCACCGCCTTTTATTCGTCATGCCCCGCCACGGTGGTCTAGTGGTTATAGCGCTCTACTGCTGACCCAAGGTTGCGGGATCGAATCCCGGCCGCGGCGGCTGCATTTTCGATGGAGGCGAAAATCTTTGAGGCCCGTGTACTTAGATTTAGGTGCACGTTAAGAACACCAGGTGGTCGAAATTTCCGGAGCCCTCCACTACAGCGTCTCTCATAATCATATCGTGGTTTGGGACTTAAACCCCAGATATAATATTATTTTGTTCGTCACCGCAGGGAAAGAAATGTATGCAGCAATGTATTTGTAAACACTGCATCAGCAATTTCTGGCTGCGGATATTGTGTATTATGTTCTGGGTGCGCGTCGGTTGGGAATAAAGAATATATTGCGCACACTTACTATCTGCAGGCCATTTTGCATCTCTATAGAACGAAATAAGCAAGACTTATGTGGCTTTATTCTCGGCACGATGGTCATTATGACTACGTATATTCTGTCGATGAACGTGTCTTCTTTTTGTCTTTTTAACAGCACTGCGATTGAGTGCATAGACTTTTCTACAACAAAGTTTTGGTTCAGTCGCCAGCCCCCTCCGATCCCTGTTCAAGTATACTCGCATGCTTTTCGTATAAAACCGACCGAGGATTGCCTCGAGCTATTAAAATTTTAAGGCAGTCATAACAGCGCGAGAAATGCGCGAAACGAATCGATCTGATTGACAAAGACACGTGCGGTACGGGATATGAATAAACGATGTCATAGAGCGCACCGTTTTCAACCTTGATGTCGATGTTTATGAGATAGATCAACGCGGTTTGAGCGATCTCTGTCGTGACAGCGCTTCAGCACAGCGTACATATATGCAAGTTCTTTCGTTTTCACGGTTTTCGTTTTGCCGATCCGAACTCGTCTCTCGTTTGCGTATGGATCAGGTTGCTTGACCGTTACAGTCCTACGTAGGGAATCGCTTGGCCGTTCGCGCAAGCACGATCGACTTCGGCGTTTTGAAATCCTCGCAAGTCGACGCTGCACGTTCGCGACATTTTCTGTCCACGACAGTGTCCGAAGACTGGTAAGCGCCATCAAAGGGCTTAGACGCGTACGACTTCTTGGGCACTTACGCTTGTCGCCTTCGGCAGTAAGTGTGGCAGACAACAAACGAGACGTAAAATACAAGAAAAAAAAAGTTGGCAAAGCTTGCAATAGGTCGCACAAGGCTTGAAACATCGAAACTGGACGATTCTGAAGTCCAACTCTGGTTGCTTCTATATTGTTGCTAGGGTTTAGGTAGCTCCATCACGACACTGATGCCCAAACTCCAGAACCGAGCGTTTCAAGCGAGCGTCGGCACCTCCGGTCGAAGCTCGGGCTCGTTGTCGCTCATACTCGGGTTGCCGATATGCTGGATCCTGGCGTAAAGCCCGCATGCGTGCAGCAGTCGACTCACGTTCACGGCTGGCGTATTCCGAGTTTTGCATCGTCGCCGCCTTTCGTTCTCAGCAGCTTTGGCTGCGTACTCGGGATCACCTTCATGATGTCGCTGCCTTTCCCGCATAGCAGCGAGCCTTGCTTCGCGAAGCGCAGCCTCTTCTTAGGGAGTACGAGTATGAAGTACACCCGGTCGTCCCAGGGTTGCTGCAGAGCAGGGGCGTAGCCGGGGGCGGGGGGTGGGGGGAGCTCAACCTCCCCCCAAGTTTCTCGATATTGCCCGCGTATATATACACGCACACATACAAATGCACGCACGAACATAACATAAAGTATGGTTGAACCCCCCCCCCCCCCCCGAAAATATTCCTGGCTACGCCCCTGCTGCAGAGCGAGCGCGGTGACGCGCTCGCTTATCTAGTTGTTGCGCAAATGTGGCACATACTCGTGATGATAACCAGTTCTTGGACTAATTGTTGCTTTGCAACGACGGCGGAGCCCTCTGCGCCAGGAAAACTAACTAGCGCAGTTCAGGAGGCAAGAACTAGCGGTGCCAGCGAAATGTCTAAGGCCTCAAATTTCCCCCGAAGAACGTTATTGATGTCGCCATAGAAGGAATACGGACGCTAGCCCTCGTCGACACTGGCGCTGCTCTTTCAGCAGTTGATGCCCGCATTTGCCGCCGAATCGGAAAAGTGATAACACCACTTTCTGGACTATCTCTTCGTACCGCCAACGCACAGCACGTCAAGCAGCCCGATGCCTGCACAGCCCGTGTCGTCATTTCAGAATGTCGTCTGATGTCATCGAATTCATCGTGTTGCCATCATGTTCTCACGACGTGATATTAGGCTGGGATTTCTCTCTACGCATCATGCGATCATCAATTGCGCCAGCGCCGAAATCGAGTAGTTTACGTTTTCACCAGATATTATCTATGACCACACAGACTCTTGTTGTAAAATCGCAGTTTCCGAAGACACCGTTATACCGGCCTGGTCCACTGCTCTTGTCAGCATCTCTTGTACTTCTGTCAACGACGGTACCTTGCTTTTCGCACCCTTCGACCTTCTACTTCGCCGCCGATCACTACCACTGCCGTTTGCCGTCCTTCAGTTCAATTCTGGCACCTCTGTGATGTACGTGGTCCAACCCAACGGCCGCACCAGTCATCCTGCGCCACCGTGAAAGCCTAGGGAGAGCCGAATCACTGCCATCTTCTTCAATTTTCGACATCATGGAAGACTCCGCTGACCTGGCCGCCCTTGAGACCTCGCCTCCTCAGTCACTGCCGCGGTCTTTCACACCAACTATTGCAAGCGACCTTACGACGACGCAGCACGACCAGCGTCTTCGCTTGCTCGAAGGTTTCTCATCCTCGTTTGACTCCCACGCAACGTCGCTTGGCCGCACGACGGCTGTGTCGCACACCATCGATACTGGAAGCCATGCGCCCATTCGACAGCGTTCTTACCGAGTATCGGGTGAGCGAAAGGCACGTTATCGATGAGCAGGTGAAAGACATGCTCCAACGTGGTGTCATTCAACCTTCCAACAGTTCCTGGGCCTCGACAGTCGTCCTGGTTCGGAAAAAAGACGGTACCATACGATTTTGCGTCGATTATCGACGGCTTAACAAGATTACCCGAAAGGATGTGTATCCGTTACCCCGTATTGATGACGCCCTGGACTGTTTGCAGGGTGCGGAGTTCTTTTCTTCCTTGGATCTCCGCTCTGGCTACTGGCAAGCGCCAATGGCTGACGCCGACTGTTCGAAAACGGCGTTCGTAACGCCAGACGGATTGTACGAATTCACTGTAATGTCGTTCGGTCTCTGCAACGCGCCCGTGACCTTTGAACGCATGATGGACGGCATCCTGCGCGGCCTGAAGTGGCGCACTTGTCTCTGCTATCTTGATGACATTGTCGTCTTTTCCCCAGATTTTTCGACTCATCTGCACCGTTTACATCACGTTTTGACCTGTCTCCAGAATGCTGGCCTCCAGCATAACTTGAAAAAGTGCCAGTTTGCGGCTCGAAAACTGACTATATTAGGCCACGTTGTCTCCAAAGAAGGCACTCTCCCCGATCCTGGTAAACTCCGGGCCGTATCCGATTTCCCAAAGCCCAGTGCCCTGAAAGCACTACGCAGCTTTACTGGCCTATGCTCATATTTCCGACGCTTCGTTCGGAATTTCGCTAATGTCATCGCGCCCCCTGAATGCACTTCTCCACGTCGACAATGAACTGTCTACCTGGTCGGAAGCCTGTGATCTTGCGTTTACGACTCTTCGCCGCCTGCTTACATCTCCGCCAATCTTGAGCCACTTCGATCCCAGCGCACGGACAGAAATTCACACTGATGCCAGTGGTGTTGGCCTTGGTGCTGTTTTCGCACAACGTAAGGACGCCAACACCGAATACGTGGTCGCCTATGCCAGTCGTGCGCTCACGAAACCTAAGACCAATTACTCCGTCACAGAAAAAGAGTGCTTCGCTATCATATGGGCTCTTCAGAAATTTCGCCCCTATCTTTACGGTCGTCCTTTTGACGTCGTAACGGACCACCACGCTCTTTGCTGGTTGTCGAACCTGAAGGACCCGTCAGGCCTCCTCGCTCGTTGGGCTCTCCGAATCCAGGACTACGACATCCGCGTCGTCTATCGCTCTGGCCGCCGACACTCTGACGCTGACGCCCTTTCTCTTTTTCCCCTCGTCTCAGACGACAGCACTTCTACTCGCGATCAAGATATGTCGCCGCTTGACATCCTGGACATGGCATCAGAACAACGAAACGACCCATAGATCGCCACCATTTTGAACTTTTTGTCAAGCCCTCCGACAGCGTCGGGACCTCGCGCACTGCGACGCCAGGCACAGCATTTCGCTGTCCGCAACGGACTTTTATACCACCGCAACTACCACAACGACGGCGCACATGGTTACTAGTCGTACCCCGTAATCTTCGTCAAGAATTGTGCTCCGCTTTCCACAATGACCCACAGTGTGGTCACGGTGGAGTGTCTAAGACGTACATGCGGCTCAATCGACGATATTATTGGCGGGGCATGTACAACTTCGTCTGCAAGTACGTCCGCTCTTGCATCCTCTGCCAACGACGCGAACCAGTCTCGCACCTCTCCACAGCACCTCTCCAGCCACTCCCATGCCCACCCCTCCCGTTTGACCGCGTCGGCATCGATTTATACGGGCCCCTTCCATGCACAGATGCTGCAAACCGATGGAATGTCGTTGCCGTAGATCATTTGACAAGGTATGCTGAAACCGCCGCCTTGACTGCCTCAACAGCAAAAGACGTTGCCTCGTTTATTCTACACATCTTCATTCTTCGCCATGGCGCACCTCGTGAACTCCTGAGTGATCGGGGACATATATTCCTCTCGGACGTGCTGCAATCCCTCCTATCTGAATGCCAAATTACTCGCCGCACTACTAGCGCTTATCACCCACAGACCAATGGCTTAACTGAACGATTTAACCGGACCCTTGGTGACATGTTGTCTATGTACGTTGCCTCAGACCACTGCAATTGGGATGTTGTACTTTCGTTTGTCACATACACGTACAACACCGCCTGCCAAGCCACTACCGGATTCTCACCATTCTTTTTGCTTTATCGCCGCGAGCCCTCCAGCACGATTGATACAATTCTCCCGTATCACCCAGACCCTGCCGACTGCCAACCTGTGTCTGAGCTCGCCCAGCACGCTGAGAGATGCCAACTTGCCCGATCTTTCACCTATGATGAACAGTGCCGCCAAAAACTGCGCCATGACTCCAAGCCACCTCCGGACCCTTTTCCTATCGACTCCCTCGTGTGGCTTTGGGTGCCTCCAGTTGCTGCTCCCGGCTTTTCATCTAAGCTCCTTCCAAAGTACCACGGACCCTACCGCGTGGTTGCGCAAACCTCTCCTGTCAATTATGTGGTCGAACCCGTTACGCCATCTTCCGATCTCCGTCGTCGCGGGCGAGAGACAGTCCACATTGACCGCCTCAAGGCATAATATGATCCTCTGACCTCTATCTAGGTCGCCAGGATGGCTACCTCTCCATACCGGGGATGATTCTGAGGAAGAAGATCGGCAAGCATGAAGGTCCATCGCCATCGGCAGGCACACACCGACAATTTGCTCTCTGGCTACGCCCTGCGCGCTGCTGCTACGATCGTCGCTCTCGTAGAATCCTCGATAAACCCCCCGTAACAAGGCGTAACAAGGCGAGGAGAAGGCGAACGGCGGGAGGAGAATGGTGCCTCAGCGACAGGAGCAGATTCGTGGTCGTCCGAATAACTACGGCGGGGCTGACGTGGCGCATACGTGACCCATGGTGGACGCATATTGTTGGAGACGTTCGGCACACGAAAGCGACAGTAACGTGCCACATGCCCAGGAAGACCACAATGCAAACAGATAGGACGGTTGTCTTCTGTGCGCCGAGGATCATCTCGTGCGTACTGTACTGCTGGTCGGGCGGGTGGAGATACTGGCGGCCGCATATGCGGGCGACGTGGGCCGTAACTTAGTAGCACAGGCCTCGAAGCGACTTCAGCGTACGTCAGGGGAGCAGCACTTGGAGCCTGAAGGAGAGAAGGATCATGGGCTACCTGATCCCTGATGATGTTCTGGAAAGCGGGCGCCAATGGAGAACTCGACTGGCCGTGAATAAGCGGCATCAGCGAAAGCTGACGAGCGACTTCTTCTCGAACGAAATCCTTAATCTGTTGCAGCAGGGACGTGTGATCGGGAGCAACAGCCAAGCCGGACAATGAAGTCGCGGGTGGTGGAGATTGGCGGGTGGCTGCACGTTGTTTGCGCAGTTCATCGCAACTTTGGCAAAGGCTGGCAAGGTCAGAGACTGTTGATGGGTTCCTCGCCAGCAGCATCTGAAAGGCATCGTCTTCGATTCCTTTCAAGATATGCCTAATCTTCTCGGCATCGGTCATTGCTACATCAACGCGGTTACATAGGTCAAGAACGTCTTCTATGTAGCTTGTGAAATTCTCACCGCTCTGCTGCGCACGAGCACGCAAACGTTGCTCAGCTCGAAGCTTGCGAATGGCGGGGCGCCCGAATACCTCCGTCACGTGAGTTTTGAAGGCAGTCAATGTCGGGAGGTCACGTTGGTGGTTTCGATGCCACACGCTGGCGACACCGCTCAAGTAAAATGACAGGTAGTTGAGCTTTCCTGCGTCGGGTCCCAGCGGTTTATCACGCTCACTCGTTCATATTCAGCGAGCCAGTGTTCCACATCTTGCTCTTCTGCACCGCTGAAGATTGGTGGGTCGCGTTGAGGGAACGGGCCAGGGCAGAGCACGGTATGTTGGAAATCCGGGACTCACAAATCACAGGATGGCTTGGTAAAATAAAAAATGGTTTTAATAAGTTGAAAAAAAAAGGAAATGCTCACACGAAGGAACACACGTACTGAAGTTCGTCGCACGGGGGGACACACATAGCGTCCGTCGAACTCGCACTCACGGTCTCTCGCGCTCACATACGCACAACCGCGCCGTCACATGAACGCGCACACTCTCCCAAAAGACAATCCCACCACCAGGTTAGTCTCAAGCCACACCGCTGATCATGGCGCACAGGATCGGCGGCGCTAGCTACCCGCTAATAAAAATAGCTAACAGGTAGTCACCGTGGCACCGGGTTGTTGTTGCTGCATTAGTCTCCGTTTCGTCATTGTAGAGGCGGGCTTGAGTTTTCCGTTGCGTAGTTCCAGATTTGCTTACCCTGCAGCTCCACCACTTGTTACGGGGGGTTTATTGAGGATTCTACGAGAGCGACGATCGTAGCAGCAGCGTGCAGGTTGTAGCCAGAGAGCGAATTGTCGGTGTGTGCCAGCCGATGGCGATGGGCCTTCATGCTTGCCGATCTTCTTCCTCACACCTTCTTCATTTTTAGTGGAACAGTGGTGAGTAGTGGGATTTGCCCAATTTCTGTGGCACATACCCGCTGACAATGACAGTTTTCTGATAGGCCGCACACATAACGGCCAGCTTAAACAGCTTCGCCATTATAATGGTTAACGAAAATTTATGCTTTCAGTCGTACTTGTGTTAAATTGTAGCGCCCTCGGCAAGACTCAGACTCACTTGTATCTTCGACTCTGACTCATTTCACCAGTCATGACCGACTCTGCTTTCACTTCAAATGCAATATTTTGAAGTATGGTGAATCATGTGTGGAGTTCGGCGAGCGTAAAATAAAATGCATACTATTATATATATCATTAAATGACTTAGTTGGCATTCTCTTTTTATTTACGACATAGACTTGCCCTTAAGGCATATAATATTTGTTTTGTATATTTATATTAGGGTTGGGCGGGGCAAAATGCGACAAAAATTTGAAAATAGGGAATATTTTATTTTATTTCACTCGCTACGATAAAACATCAATGCAGGAACTTTCTTTTGGGTACAAGGTATGTGCTACATAAATATGACGATGTTGCAATTCTTCAAAAGTTGATTTTAAAAAGAAACAAAAAAATGCACCAGCTGTCTCATTTTGCCTCAACCTGCGGGGCAAAACGAGACGGTGTGAAAAAATTTTATCCTTTGAGTTCTTGCAGTAGAAGCACTTCAGATTCACTCCGTGGGCCCCCACGCTGTCTTCATGAGCCCAGTCTTTGCACTCCACGCATTGAATCCAAACAGAAGCCGGCGTTGTGTTGCTCCGAAACTCCTGAAAAGCATTCAGTGCATTTCTCATGTCCTTTTCCTCCCAGGAAACTCTATATTATGTTCTCGTGTACGTCCGTACCATCCTAAACAAAAAATATTATATATAATGAGCGTAAATAAATCATTCATTTAATAGAACACTCTCTAAGGCAATTCAATGCCTTTTTGTCGCGTTTTGCCCCTCTCACATGCCCGAATTCAAAAAAAAATTGCCCTTTGGCCCACGGTGCCAAATGAACTACACTTTTGGTGGAATGTAGCTAGTAGTATAAAGTAACAATATAAATACTTACGTTGTTTTACTGACGCCGGAGTAGCTTCATGCACGGATCCGAAAATTTGGCCGAGCAGAATTTCGCCCTTTTTGGCGGGTCACGAACACACTGACATCAGCCGCGCAATTTTTCCCGCGCGAACGCTGTGAGAAATCATCAGCTTTTGCAGAAAAAAAAAACGTCGATAACTACCGGCACCTATCGCTGACATAGAGCAACAAAGAAAAGATACCTTTTGCATTAGCTGTAGAGGGCGGCAAAGTCAAAATGTCGCGTTTTGCCCCGCGTCTAATTTTGCCCCGCCTTACCCTAAATGTGCGCCGTTAGGCCGGTGTTGTGTATGAAGTTAAGAAATCGAACTTCTCTGTGTGGCTATTTATGGTTAAGTACTATACGTATACAGTGGCTGTTTGCGACGCAGATAAGCAAAAAAAAAACTACACCGGAAAGAACTTTACTTTTTCTTGCCTTGGTTTTCTGAAGCGGTGCTTCCAAGTTATATACATAACTGCAGTACGAGCGAGCCTCTCACCCTTTCTGTTTAATTTCAGCATACCCCGCAAGCCTACTGCAGCGAGGTGCCGCAGCATGATCAGTCCACCAAGAATTAAAAATGGTTGTTATATGGTAGAAAATTTCACCTTTTGTCGTCTATTGTGCCAGTTCTTCGGATGCTTTTTCATCTTCGACTTAAACGGGAGACGGTTGCACGACGCCAGGGCAACGTTGAAGACGGCGTACACCGCCTACGCTCTCGCTTTGTTTTGTGTGTGCCTTTACTTCGAAGGCGGATTGCTGATTGGCCGGTTAGCGAGACTGGACTTTAGCCGCCAGTTCGCGGACGCTGTTTCGACGCTCCTCAACGTAGCGCTGATGGTAAAGGTGGTCGTCAACTTCGGCTGCATGGCGTTCCATTCCGGCAGGCTGTTAGACTTCTTCCACAAGTGTAAGGAATACGAGAAACGGTCGGCCTTCAAGCGCCCCTCCGGGCGCGAAGCACTGAAGCGAGACTGGATTGTGAGCATCATTAGACTGTGTATATTAACGGTAGCAGTGTCGATGGCCGGTATTCTGGTTATCTCCATGGCTACAAACAGCTCCAAAAGAGCTCCCAGACAGGTCGCCAGGTTCTTTTGCGTGGCGGTGTACTTCTTTTACGACTCGTTGGTGTACCTCTTGCTGAGATCGGTCGGCGAGGTCCTCGTGTGGTACGTGCGGGCGCAGAGAGTGACTTTCGAAAAATGCTGCGCCGCCGTTTCGCGGGGAACGCCCGTCGCGGCGCTGCGACGTGGACGGTGGGCATCGCTGACGGTCGAGTCGGTGCGACAGCGCGTGTGCGAAGTCCGAGAGCTGAAATGTTTCATCAACGGCATCTGGAGCACCGCCATTATCCTATCGTCGGGGACACTGGTGTGGATGGTATGCATCACGCTGTACACCGCACTGAAGGCCGGCGTCTTCCGTGCGGACGTGTGCCTGAGCCTCTGCTACGCCGCCTACATATTTCTCAGCTTCCTGGAACTGGCATGCATCAGTCAGACCCTGCGGGATGAGGTGAGTGTGCGACTGTCAATAACATAACTGCGCCGCGTCAAGGCTGTCAGTCGACGCGATTTCGCTTCAGATATTGAAGTGAGTCTACAGCTGCCTGCTCCTTTGCTAATCAATACGTTGATGCGCTTCTCTTGTTGTTTTGTTTTTTTTTTTTTCGTATATCGTCGATTATATGTAGCGCGGTGGGTCAGGAACAGGAAAGAGCGAACCAGGCACGTAGGCAAGGGAAGGAGACCAGCCCCCCCCCCTTGAAATTCGTCCAGCCTTCTATATTCCCGGGCAACTTTTTTTTCTTTTTGGCATGGAAAGACTCTTTAGAACAATTAGGCCTTTAGCCTGCCCGCCCCGCCGAAAAAAATCCTCGCTACGCGCCTGCAGCGAACTGAAACTCTATAGTCGGACACAACTCAAGAATGCAGTGCAGACTTCTACCAGACGACCGAAGCCTGGCAGGCGATTGCAATCGCGACTAAAGAAATAGTCGCGCTCGTGTAGCCCACTCGGCAGTTTTTTTCCGATGTCTGGGTCACCAGCCGTCCTGCTCACGAAATCCGTCTAGAGCGCGCACTCGTTCGCACAAGTCGGTTTGCATTCGCCTTTAAGGTGCAAATGCCACAATCATTGAAAGTTCCAGAAGCTGAAATGGCTCCAGCCAAAGTTTTACAGAAGGACGAGACGTTTCGGGTCCTGTTTAATTTTTAAATGCGAAGCATTTCTTAGCGAACTTCTGCGACTTTGAGCGTATCTATCTATCTAGCCGCCTACGACTTTGTGCTCTCCTGGTCGCTTGGTTAATCGAATGTACACCAAAATTGGTACGGCGTAACATGACTGTATGATGAACATCAGTGACAAGTCATAACATGAAAATCTTGACACGCATGTCATGTACAGCATGATTTACGTGCCACGCTCATGGTGCGCTGGCGGCCGTTTCGCTAGCTTGATAGACACCAAAATTGGTATCTTGCGACGTGACTGTGTGACGAACATAAATACCACGAGTTTACATGAAAATCTCGACACGCATGTCATGTGCAGCATGACTTAAGTGCCACGCTCATGGGGCGCTGGCGGCCGTTTCGCTAGCTTGATCTACCCCGAAATTGGTATCTTCCGACGTGACTGTGTGACGAATATAAATAACAGGAGTTAACATGAAAATTATGACACGCATGTCATGTACAGCATGACTTACGTGCCACGCTCATGGTGCGCTGGCGGCCGTTTCGCTAGCTTGATCTACCCCGAAATTGGTATTGCGTGACGTGACTCTGTGACGAACATAAATAACACGAGTTTACATGAAAATCTCGACACGCATGTCATGTGCAGCATGACTTAAGTGCCACGCTCATGGGGCGCTGGCGGCCGTTTCGCTAGCTTGATCTACCCCGAAATTGGTATCTTCCGACGTGACTGTGTGACGAATATAAATAACAGGAGTTAACATGAAAATTATGACACGCATGTCATGTACAGCATGACTTACGTGCCACGCTCATGGTGCGCTGGCGGCCGTTTCGCTAGCTTGATCTACCCCGAAATTGGTATTGCGTGACGTGACTCTGTGACGAACATAAAAACACGAGTTAACATGAAAATCATGACACGCATGTCATGTACAGCATGACTTACGTGCCACGCTCATGGCGCGCTGGCGGCCGTTTCGCTAGCTTTATATACACCAAAATTGGTATCTTGCGACGTGACTGTGTGACGAACATAAAAACACGAGTTAACATGAAAATGATGACACGCATGTCATGTACAGCATGACTTACGTGCCACGCTCATGGTGCGCTGGCGGCCGTTTCGCTAGCTTGATCTACCCCGAAATTGGTATCTTCCGACGTGACTGTGTGACGAATATAAATAACAGGAGTTAACATGAAAATTATGACACGCGTGTCATGTGCCACGCTCATGGTGCGCTGGCGGCCGTTTCGCTAGCTTGATATACACCAAAATTGGTATCTTGTGACGTGACTGTGTGACGAACATAAATAATACGAGTTAACATGAAAATCATGACACGCATGTCATGTACAGCATGACTTACGTGCCACGCTCATGGTGCGCTAGCAGCCGTTTCGCTAGCTTGATATACACCGAAATTGGTATCTTGCGATGTGACTGTGTGACGAACAAAATAACACGAGTTAAAATGAAAGTCATGATACACATGTCATGTACAGCATGACTTACGTGCCACGCTCATGGCGCGCTGGCGGCCGTTTCGCTAGCTTGATCTACCCCGAAGTTGGTATTGCGCGATGTTACTGTGTGACGAACATAAATATTAGGAGTTAACATGAAAACCATGACACGCATTTTCCTCAATAACATACAAGACGATGTATGCAGCTCTTTGCTGGCTGCTTCGCATTGCATCGATTCCCACAATGCGTGGGATCTGCCAGCGTTTTTCCTCGTGGGGTACGTGACTGTGTTGGTTGTGGTCGCGGCGTTGCTTTGTCCTCTTGCCTCGGCTTCGTCTCCATCGCGCCATGAAAGCCGTGCCACAGAAGGCATCGTTCCCAGCTAGCGCTTGATGTTACCAGGAATGTTCTGAATGTTCCACGACTTTAGTAAGAGCCTCCTTCTCGGGTTCGTTTCGGTGTCGATCACAGAAGTGCCGTCAAAATCGGTTTCATGGTCACGCTTCTCAGAGTGATCTGCAAGAGCGCTAGCTGCGTTTCGTTTCCGTCCTCCTTACATCGTTCCTGTTTTGGCGGATCCTGTGAAGAAGGCGACGCCATGTCCACAGCCAATATTGTCACCTCCTGAGGAAAGGACCGAACAGGCCTCGGAACGTCGAGCCCATATTTCTAAAGCTTTGGGCGGAGCCATTTTAACTTCTTGAATTCTTTATACCCAGCCAGTTAGACGTCTCTCGAAATGTTTACATTTAACCCTTGTAATTTCGTACCCGACTATGGCATGCTTGTCCAAATACGAGTGAGTGAAGTGCAGGGCCTCTATCGTAACCGCGTTTCACCATTAACCAGCCGCCTTCGCTAACGGTATGTCTATCATCAGGATTGGCCTAAATGTTTTCTTACGAACAGCTTTCCCGCAGGAATACGGACCCTGATTTTCATCCAAAGCTAAACTCGCGGTTAACTGGTGCTCACATTTTTCACACAAAATGACGCATTTCATGCAGCGGAACGGCAACACCTCTTTAATACCGCACACGCGAAGGCGCGTTAGGCGATAGCGATGAAAGATAGCGCGACCAATCCGTTTCAGGAAAATCACCATCTTCTCTATCAGTATCATCTCCGCATTGCCATAGAAGACGCGCACTTAGAGTTTATCATGAATTGATAAAGAAATCATAACGCTAGCAAATGCAGTAGTTGACTAAATTCGCGATGAGACGCTATCTCTAGCAGCGCTAAATTTAAGCGCAAGTAAACCAACTGTTTTGGTGAAAGTGTCGCGAGCGTCTGGCACTCATTTGTCTAACATCAGTAGGTCGCTCAGGTCATTACACGCGGTTAGCACTCCGGCGTGTTCTTGGCGTGGCATTTGGTTGTGTTAGATAAACACTGCGGCAGAGGAGTTCAGTGACATATAGAGGAGCACGCGAAATCCGGATTGGCTGACGCTACGCATTGGTAAAAGGCGAAATAGCTTGAATGCCAGAACGGTTTCAATTACGCTTCACTCAACGGGGGTAGCCGTAATAAGCTCGTGGATACGGTTCGCGTAAGTCTTATATCGATATCTTCATGCTGCACCGTTTCCCGAGCGCGGCAGGTGCATGTCTATCTGCGTTTAAAAAAAGAAAACGTCGTTGCGATAGCTTGCGTAGTGGTTGATAATATAAATGTGACGTTGTTGGTATGACTGCAATAAATTATACGACGATAACATGAAAAGTGCGCATCTCGCACTCTTCAGGAACTTGTCTGAAGAAATATGTTGGCCGATCGTGACGTCGGCGCAGTCCATGTGTAGCGTTAGCTGTCACGAGAAAAGATTTCAATGAATATTGTGCCACCTCCTTCAGATCCGCACCTTCTTCTCCCTTAGCTATTTCATCTTCCACATCCACTCGTCCACATACACGACCCTCCTGTACCCAACGCAACCATCCCCGCGCTACGCCTACTTACATTCCCCTGGAATGTCTGGCAGACGCTCCCCCGCTGGGACCAGAAATGTAAGACCTTGCTGCGCTCGACGGACCCGGCCGGACACAAGATCGCCGCTGACCGGGTCGCCCGCTTCATCGAACTCAATGCACTCACGAAAGTGTAGCGCAGTGTGACCGTGGGGGGACCTAGGGACCAACGTGTCAAAATCAACCAAGCTGCCCCTCTTTCTTGGGCAACTGGAACGCGATACAGGCGCCAAACGTTCTAAAAAAATGAGTTTGACGCAAGATAAGCGGGGTGATCACGGAAGGAAATTAGAAAAAATAAAAACTAAAAGCAAGAATAAGCAGGCTTGGTGTTTTGAGAAATGAGTTACGAGCACTTACTCCCGGCATTCCGAATATTCAGGAAAAAGTCTTCTCAAAATAAAACTGGTACGAAATCGATGGTTCTGGCTCACACTAATGGTTATATCGGACACGTTTGATATCGGAGCATAAGTCTGCTAAAGATAAGTGCCATCTAACTGTCAGGATAATTAAGGGAAATTAATTGAATGAGTTCATTGAAAGAGCGGACGGTTTTTTTTTCTTTTTTGCGAGAAGCTGGTATTGTTGCTGCACCTGGCGGAGCAGATCTCAACCACGCGCTTATTTCTACGTGGCTTCTGAGATCCGCTTCGGCAGCGCAACCAAACGCGAAGCTAACCCGAGGTCCAGGGCATACTGACGCCGACACGCGACTGCCAGACATCTAAGTCAAGGATTACGATCGCCTCCATTTTTTTTTTCGCGTCCTTGTTCCAGGCGCACAAGCTCAAGGAAGTTGCCTGAAGGACGTCAACGCTCAACGCTACAGACTCTTATTTTAGACAGGTGAGGTGAATGTATCTTGCATGTCTAATTCGTGTATACAGCATAATAATGGATCCGATGCAATTGACGGTTTGCGTCGGTTGTGGCACATTTGTTTTAGTATACGATTAGCGTAGTAAAGAAAAAAAGTCTTGCGCAAGTATCTTACTGGGTCATAAGTTTTGGAATTACAGGCTGTGTGTGATAGTCTGCGTCAATTACAGTCGAGGTGTGAGTTCTGTGATAATGTTTAACTAGCAGCCCATGCTATTTTGATAAGCGCTCTTTTGGCGAGTAGGAACAAGGAATCCACATTACGGCCTCCCCACCCCGTAACCTTTTGACACCGTCTAAGTAGCTGTGCATAGAAAGCCTTCGTCACTTGAAACACTGTCGCGGATATTTTTTTTCTTTTTTCTCTTACGCGAATCAGATCTGCCACGAAAAATGTCGTCTTTCAGTAGTTGCCCTTCAGTTTACTGATGCCATTTTTTCGCGAGTCGTCACCGCCATATTATCACCGCCAGGCGGAAGGGCAGCACACGGACGTCCGGGCATTCCGGCAGCATCGCTTTTGCATTTGGACAGCAATTCCATAAACATGTGCAACGAAGTTGTCTAGCATGTCCACGTATTCGTCTGTAATGTGCATCATGCAATGAAACAGTTCTGTTGGGAACGTGAAGCTTTGATGAGCCGTAAATTGTTGACGTCCAAGCAAGCTGCACTAAACAACAGCGGCTCTTCTTTAGCCTGGCATGACTTGAGTTCCTCAGCGACGCATCGTGATTGTAAAGTTACTGCAGCATTAAAGTTCATATCAATTGCAGGTGCACATTTTCCTCGCTCACTAAACACACTCATGGCGCATAATTTAAAATGCACCACAAACAATACCCAAGACCGCAAAAAAAAAAAATGAACCGCAGATTAACGGCGCTGTGTTTCGTTATTTCCTTCGCGGTCTTTTGTGTTGTTTAAGCTGACGTTTAAATTATGCGTCCGAACCGATTAACACGAGTATTGGTGTTAGTATACACTTAAAACAGTCCGGAGTTCTTGAGCACGTTGTCGCTAAAGCCGCAGTTCAATCACACGTACTACGATGTTTGCCGATACATTGTAACCACAGCCTTCTTCTTAATTTGTCACGTGCAAACACGATGCCACGCTTACTTCCGTGCGGGCAAATGGCGCCGATAGAGCCACATAAACTCCTGGACGGTTTTACCGTTTCACACTGGCGCTGCTCGTGGAACCACACACTTTAAGTGCGTCACTGCGCGTGCTGTAGTTTTTTGTAAAGTGTATCTTGATCACAAAAGAGATCCTGTTTATTGCTCTGCCTGACCGCCATGTTTTTTACCGTAAGGACACAACGCCCCCCCCCCCCCCCCATCCTTCCGTTTTCTACCCAATCAATGCCATCACAGCCTTAATTTCCTTCTTTTCTGTCACGCAGGTTGAGTTCTTGCACTATACCATCGACCCTGACGGGATGAGCATCAGCGGATCGGGCTTCTTTCGCCTAGACAAGCAGCTCGTCGTCTCGGTACGTCAGAACCACGTGATCCGCTTTGGCAGAGCTACGCAGTCTTGAGCCAACTCGCGAAACTTCCTCCTCTTTGCTAGTTGTTAACATAGCCAACTCCAGTGTGTTTGTTCAGATTACCCGCTTTCTGCTTGTTGCAGTGATGAGGCGAGCCACACCTTAATTTTTGCAATTTGCCAGCAGCGAGATTATTACTGTTTCCTTTGTTGTAGTAGTGATGGCGAAGACGACAGTGTCAGCCTAAATTTGCACTGAACGGTACGTCTATCTTTCTATCTCTTTTTTTGCAGATTGTGGGATCTCTCATAACGCTCACGGTAATCCTGGTGCAGACGAGCGACGAACTAAGTCAGCGCATGCGCGAAAGAGCAGCGTCTACGTCGTCGTGAGCTAAATGTTAATCGCCCATGCAGGTGTCGGTTTTAGCAATCGGTGGAGGCGTTGGTGGCAGCACATGGCATACCTTTAGTGTTCTACACATTATGCTTGATCACCAGCATCGTCACTCGCCCCTTCATTAGATACAGTGTATCCGGTCAAAGGCGAGGGCCAGCTTTGACACAGACAATTATGCATCTCTTTGCTCAAAAGAAGGACTGCAAACAACCTGCGCTGCTTAACCTTAAACAAGCACCACTGTATTCTGAGAATGTGGTCATCTGAATGTTATTAGCTTGAGTTTCGTGACATCACACTGAAGCCTTGCGGTCCTACCCGATTAAGGTATACCATTTTCCATTTTGTTTGTCACAAATTCTGCCTCTCATCGACCTTAAGTCGCTATTCAAATGGTGTTACATGTGTATTGCTGTAGGTTTCATGACTGCATTAATACTCCTTCAGAATCAGCTTTGCTATGCTCCCTTGTTTGTCGTGGCCAGACATGTTTTCACGTTATGTTTTCTCTTTGTACGTTCCTCTGTACAGCAGCCTGTGTTGTTCATTCAATAAAAAGTTTCACAGGACCCCTAACCACATTCTTACGAGACGAGAACACGAAGGCGTCTCTTTTGGCTAGGCTGTTGTTCGGAGGAATGCTGAAAAGTTGTGTTCCCGAGGAGTTCTGTCGAAGGTCAACTGACACTAACACGGCGGTCAAGGGCGCGCTGCCTTTGTTGATGCTGTGTCGTGCACCCGTGTTACGCGGTGCTTCACTTCTCCATTACGAGTCGGGACTTCTTCTGCTGCAAGGCTTTCCCTGTGAACCATCTCCAACGCCGCAGGGGTTGCAGTTATTATGGCCACCGGTGTCTTTTCCGGTGACAAAGGTCATGTGCTTTCCGGACACGGTTTTTGCGGACGCCAGCTGGGCGCCTGCTTTCGCTAACCAAGCCGAGAAACGCTTTCGCGTTAAAATTACATGATGCATAACTCTACCATGTATTACGTTTGACGCTCTCAGAACTAAGAAAGACACATTACATTTCGAAGCAGTCAATTAAGAGAGTGCATTTATTAAAAGCGCCAGTGGACATGTAAATAGGGGTAGTTTTATTCGCCATTGTCTGGAGCCTTTGCGAACCTTCATAAGTAGACAATAAAATTCTGGCGTTCAGGTGTTTTTGCATGGAGAGCTGGTGGGGAAAGAGACCGCAATTTTGGAGTTTTACGTGCGGAAAGTGAATTGGTTATGAGGCACGTCATAGTGGGGCACTCCGAATTTTTGCCACAGGGAGTTCTTTAATGTTCACCTAAATCAAATTACACCGATATCCGTGCCTTTCGCCCCATCGAAATGCTGCCGCAGTGGTCGAGAAATGGTCGGGAAAAATGAATGAACAAGTCTAGGTCTAGCACAGTACTAAAGTCCTTAGACGTTCCCCACACTTGATGACTGGAAGTGCCCTGCTAATGCCGGTTATTAGGATTCAGAGAACTGGGTAAGTTGGCATTCACTCATGGCGACTATAAGAAAACAGCGCAAATAAAACTAGGACTAAAGAACACTGAGTAAGGTGTTGTGCGTCCAGTCTTCTTCAGTCTTCTTTATTCCTCGTTTTAATTGCGATGTTTTCTTATGTTCGCCATAATGCATGCTATGGACCATCACGCTTCTGTCGACGAAGGTAAAGGAGTAGCTTTAGTGCCTGAGGGCATTATGGACGTCGAAATACATCATGGTACTTCAGAAAAATAAACACGGGACACGGTACGGCAAAACAGACAGCACGAGAGTTGACATAAACCCTCGAAAACCGAGGCATTCATCTTTAAACCTAATGAAGGCAATAAAAAGCATGCCGCGTGCGTGTTCAATTCTCGGGGTATAATAAAACAAATTTACTATCCCCTTCATTAATTACAGGAAGATTCAAACCATATTATGACCAGCGCCACATGGCAAAGGAACTATCCTGTTTTCAGCTCAAGTAGGCTAGATATTCCATTTCACTGGTTAGTACGTTTAACGAAGGCGTGCTGAAGCAGGTGGAACATTACTATGAATGCAAAGAGCGTCAACTATTTCCGTTGGGATCTTATAGATCTGTGGGCACGGAGTGGGACGCAAGGATTAGGGACATTGTGAAGTGTGAACAAATCCACTGAAACGTTACATACAAAAGCACGCGCTCGAAGACTGTTTCCTAGATGCCCGTACTAGAAGTACGGTTTAGCCAGAAGCACACTTTCTTGGGACATTCTATTGCTCTATGACAACACCCTTGGAGCCTCGAATAAATAAAGACGCACGCAAGCCTTAGTTTTCGTGGACGGCTTTCTGCTTTGGATGGGCTGGGCACGAAAAGGCAAATCCCGGCTTCTACTCCAAAACTGTGGCTAGTCTTGTAGGCGGGAAGCTAACGGGTGAGAATGAGATCGTTCTTCGTGGAGCTGGAATATTAAATCTCCTCCTATCGGACTTGCGTGGTCATGGCTCAGCTGCTCACCTGGTTCTTCCCTCTCCCTGCCTCATCCATGACACCAAGCTGCAGCTTGACCACAGGCTCCAGCGACCGCCTACACCTCCGCTGCCCTCCCGGGTCTATCCAAGGCTGTCATGACGTGCATGCCTTAGTCGCCTTGGCCCAGAGCCTGCTTGCTTGTTACGAGTTATAACCTCAGACCTCAACTTGAGACCTGTCGCAAACTTGGGCCACTAAGTCCGATCGGTAGCGAGGCCCGCGCTTGCTACCACCCAGCTCCTCAGTCTGCAAGCTTCGAATGTTGCTGACTAAGGAGCTGGTTGCTTGTACACAGTTTGTGGAGGCATTTGAATTTATCGATACGTCGTATTGGCTTGAGGAGATGCGAGATTCTGTGGGGATAACGGAAGTAGGACTCTGTACAGATAATTTCTGCAAAGACAAGCCTTTTATACAGACATTCGCTGTCATGTTCAACGATACCTTGTACGATTGTGTTCAATGTAGTCAACCGCTACATGGATGCGCCACACTAAATTCACCTTCCTCCTCGCTTTTCTCAATTTTTACAACTCTGCTTTCGTAATTTTCGTTGCACTTACTTTTTTGGTTGACGGGAACAGTCGGTGTGCGATGTGATGAAGAGTTTAGCGGGGATGTACATCTTTTCTCGGTCTAGAAATATGCATAGGGAACTATTAGATATTGAATGCTTGTCGGAGACATGTTGCTTGGGTGCTGCGAAATGTTTCTACCATTACTGGTGGTGGCTGTGTGCATGTCTTTGCTTTCTTCTGTTTTTGTTTTACTCAACGGTTCTCTTCTTGTTTTAAATGCGAAGCATTTCTAGGAAACATTTGGCACTTTGAGCGCTTCTATCTATCTACCAGCGACATTTCAGCGTGTCATGGACACGGTGTTGTCCGGGCTGAAATGGCAGACATGTCTCGTCTATCTCGACGACGTTGTCGTTTTTGCATCAACCTTCGACGAGCATCTTCACAGGCTGCAGACCGTGCTAGAGGCGATTAAGGCGTCGGGACTCACTCTGAAGCCGGAGAAATGTCGCTTCGCCTATGAAGAGCTACTGTTTCTAGGACACGTAGTCAGTTGGGAAGGCGTCCGACCGGATCCCCACAAGACGGCAGCCATCGAAAGCTTCCCGACGCCCCGTGACAAGAAAGCTGTCCGTAGGTTCTTGGGCCTCTGTGCCTACTACAGGCGTTTTGTAAGAGACTTCTCACGAATAACCGAACCGCTCACACGCCTTACGAAGCCCGACGTGCAGTTTAAATGGCAGAAGCCCCAAGAGGACGCGTTTCGCGAACTTCAAAGACGCTTGCAGTCGCCGCCAATACTAGGACACTTCGACGAACGCGCTGAAACCGAGGTCCACACAGATGCAAGCGCCGTGGGACTCGGTGCAGTGTTGATTCAAAAGAACCACGGCCTCGAGCGAGTCATCGCCTACGCGAGCAGGTCCCTGTCGAAAGCTGAATCGAACTATTCAACGACAGAAAAGGAATGCCTCGCTGTTGTTTGGGCTGTCACAAAATTTCGGCCGTATCTTTATGGGAAGCACTTCAAGGTCGTCACTGACCACCACGCTCTGTGTTGGCTTGCTAGCCTAAGGGACCCTTCAGGTCGTCTTGCTCGTTGGAGCTTGCGACTGCAGGAGTACGACGTCACCGTCGTCTATAAGTCAGGACGAAAGCACACAGACGCCGACTGCCTTTCGAGAGCCCCCGTTGATACCACTGTGCCACACGAAGACGACGACGATGCATTTCTTGGGCCCGTGGCTTCTGACACCTTTGCACACGATCAACGCGCCGATCCTGATCTACGTGCCGTGCTTGAATACCTTGAAGGCAAGAGTGATTCGCCGCCAGAGGCGTTCAGGCGCGCGATTTCATCACTGTGTATTCGCAACGACGTGCTTGTGAAGAAAAACTTCACGCCACAGAAAACCACATACCTGCTTGTGGTGCCAGTCAATCTACGGCAAGAGGTTTTGGAGGCGTCTCACGACGAGCCGACGGCAGGGCATCTGGGGTTCACTAGAACTCTGCGAAGAATCCAAGAAAAATACTATTGGCCTGGCCTGAACGCGGACGTCGCACGCTACGTGAAAACCTGCCGAGATTGTCAACGTCGGAAAACACCGCCAACAAGGCCCGCCGGCCTCCTGCAACCAATTGAACCACCAGAGAAACCATTCCAGAAAATAGGGATGGATCTGCTTGGCCCCTTTCCAACGTCGACCTACGGGAACAAGTGGATAGTGGTAGCTACAGACTACCTGACACGCTACGCCGAGACAGCGGCATTGCCGTCCGGCAGTGCAACCGAGGTCGCTAGCTTCTTCGTGAAGAACATCGTCCTCCGTCATGGTGCACCCGAAGTCCTTATCACCGACAGAGGTACGACATTCACCGCAGACCTCACACAGCAGATCCTACGCTTGAGCAACACTGTCCATCGGCGAACCACTGCCTACCACCCGCAGACAAACGGCCTCACGGAGCGTTTGAATAAGACACTCGCCGACATGCTCGCCATGTACGTCGACGTCGAGCATAAGACTTGGGATGACATTCTCCCGTACGTCACGTTCGCGTACAACACCGCACCACAGGAGACGACAAAGGTGACACCTTTTGAGCTGGTCTTCGGCCGCCCAGTCACGACTATGCTAGATGCAATTGTAGCATTTTTGTTGATCTTGTTGCGTTTTCTCGGTTTGTATCTAGTCTCGTTTTAGCATCGAGACGATGCTCTTTTTCGCGGAGGGGCAATGCCACGTGCGTTTAAAGGAAGCAAGGCCGCAATGTGTTATCGGACTCTTTATCCGTTTCAACGCTGTTCCTTGTTATCAAGCGTAGCCGTTCGCCAGCCTGAAGCCCGAACGTGACGTATACGGACCAGATAAGCGATTGCGACATACGCCCCCCTGGCAGTCTGACGCCCACCGTTCGGCCACGCGGTCGTCTACCGTCCTCGGCTGATTCCTTCACTTTAGGGCACAAGTTAGCCCAATAAAACGCTTCATAAGTTTATTGCCGACGCAGTCGCTGTGTTTTGTCTATCGGGGCGCCGGCCAGCGCGCCGTCACTTACGTGACAATATCTATCTATCTAGCCGACTACATCTGGGTGCTCTCGTGATTTTTCTTGTGATCGCCGTGATAGACCAAAATTAGCGTGGGAGGGTAAGAGGACTTGACGAATATGACTGTCTTGTCATGACATGAATCACGTCAAAATCATGTTGCGTACGTCGTCAAACCCTTTCCTCCAGACACGTGTGGCACTTACCCGTTTACCATGAGTATACGGTACGCGCCACAGGCGATTGATAGTATGTCGGTTTGTCGACCAAAGAACGGCGGCTACACACATTGGTAAAAATCGGCACCTGCAGCGTTGACCAGACGAATGCAACGAATAAAAATCAGGATCCCAGCAGTAATCGAACCCAAGCATTCTGCGTGGCAGTCAGGTATTCTACCACAGAGCCGCGCCAGGTCTGGAAACTGCTCTGGAAAAGCACCCTATGCATGCGTAGTGTCGGTGCAACGTCAATTGTGGTTGTAGTGCTGGTTATCTAATTTATAACAAAGCAATAAGCGCTACATATGTACTCCTACGATGCAGGCGTCATGTCGGGTTAACGTCTGTGGTTCCAGTGTTGGCTCCGCTTTCATAG
Source organism: Rhipicephalus sanguineus (assembly GCF_013339695.2). Lineage (NCBI taxonomy): Eukaryota > Metazoa > Arthropoda > Arachnida > Ixodida > Ixodidae > Rhipicephalus > Rhipicephalus sanguineus. The sequence goes on from NC_051181.1 coordinate 76,252,966, forward strand.
CAGTCTAATAAATATTACATTTGTATTCCTATGATTCAGCAAGCTGTATTCAAGCGTCGCTCGAACTCGGATGAATACGCTAACGAAAGTTACGTATGCAATATTCACATCATCGCGCCATAAAATGCACTTCGTTTCGATAATACAGACGTATGTGCTCTAACTTGAGTGCCGACGTTACGTCAGGCCATAGGTTACCCTTTAAACGCCAGTGTTTTCGACGTGTCTGGTAAGACCAGGATGTGCAGGAAACTACTACACTTACTGAAACACGTCGATTCACCTCGTAACGCTTGACTCAAAGCAAAAAAAATGTAGCATAGAACCACTCGCTGACTGCTTCGCATGAAACCGATTCCCACAAGGCGTGGGATCTGCCGAATTTTTTTCTCGAAAAAGATAACGTTGTGAATTTTTGGCTTTGTTGCGTTTGTTGGCACAAAAGTTCCTGCATCAATCACCCAACTGTGGGCTGCTGTCTTTCTTCCAATGTCATGCACCTACGACTCAACGAGGCCGGGCAATATAATAATTTCGTTATTTAAATGTGTTGAGTGTGCGCGTGCACGTCTATTAGGCATGATGTGCATTCGATTGAGTTGTGCTGATCCACTGTCCAGTATCCTTCCAGTATCCAAACTCATTCTAGTGAGTTTGGATACCGGGAGGGCCTTGTGTCTCCCCACTGCCCTCACATTAAGCGTATGCGACGTACTCGTGCCGGTGAGCAAGTGGCAGAAAGCTTACGCATGCGCCTTTGGGCATCTTGCTTGCACCGCCGCGGTTGGGAACGAACGCCGTTGCAGCTCCGTCGCCGGTACGGATGGTTCACATATACCTGCAAATGCGCTTAGCCAGTGTGTAAGACAATCGGCTTGTGAACGTGATCTAGTAGGTTCGAATGTCATTAGCGGCATTCTATGGAGGTTCTGAGAAGGCTTCGTAAGTTTGAGCTCGGAAATGGTAAGTCGAGGGTTGCAGTCGATATTCATTGTACTACATACAGTGTGTTTCAAGGCATGTCTCGTAAAATACTCAAAAATAAGGGAACTAGAATATTAGCCTGCTGCCTTCACAGTTACTTTTCCTGTAGCGGCAGACACGTTAAGATGGATGGAGACGTCAATTACGGTAATAATTAAAGAAATTAAATCTCAAAGCAGCAACGATCTCTTCACAGGAAGGCCTCTAATTCTCCCATTCGACCCGGCCACCTTTCTCCACAAGTTCAAAAGCAAATTAATTTAATTTCTTTAATTACTTCAGTAATTGATGTCTCTAGCTAATATGTCTGCCGCTACTGAAAAATTAATTATTAAGGCAGCGAGCAAATATTCCATTTTCCTTATTTTTGAGCATTTCCAGGCACATTTTTGAAACACCCTGTATATCTCTATGTGTATGCTTCCATGTACTTCCTATGAAGTTCGATGCATTCCCATGAAAAAAAGAAGAAAAAATAGCGCAGCTTCCACTAAGTCGCGCATGGCTGGGTCACAGCAGAGCTGGTGGGCACTTAGCTGGTCCTGACTTGGCTAGGCTTTTACTCTCTCACCTATCTCTTTCCGACCTCTAGCTATACTATGTTATACATGGATATGCTTGTGTTCTTTATTTAAATATCTTTTGAGTCTGTGTCTTTCTATCTCTATACGTCTATTTGTTTCTCTGTCTTTCTATTTTTTTATGCCTTTCTCCTCTTTCTCTTTCTTTTTCTCTTTCCCTTTCTTTCTATGTCTTTCTTTTTCTCTCTCTCTCTATTGTCATGCTCTCGCGTTCTATCTTTTTCACTCTTCCCTTTATTTCTATCTCTTTCGTTCTCTCTCTCTTCACACATTCTCCCCTCCTTCTCTCCCTCTTCCTCACCCTCACATTTCTCCTCCACACACTCACTTCCCTTTCCCACCACCTATGCTTTGCTCTGCTAGCGTGCCTGGATAGCCGAGTGGTCACGGCGCTCGCCTTCGGATCGTGGGGGCGCGTGTTCGAGTCCCGCCTCAGCAAGAAATTTTTCCGCCAAGAATTTCTCTCTTTCTCCACCTTTCTTTCTCTCTCTCTGTACTCGTTCTCATGCCCATCGGAGTTATTGCATCTCACGCCGGGCAAGTAGGCGCACGTGTTCTGGGAGCGAAGCTGAAGATGACGAAGAGAAAGAAGAAGACGACGAGATCTCGTGCTGGTTCACGATAGTCCTTTATCTACGACACTCGGCACACCTCGGCCATAACAGCTATGCTGTGAAAGGCGCGGTGTTGCGTTACGGACAGAATTATCTGAGTAAGTAAAGGCTAAGGAGGTAGCGACAAGAATTCTTAGCTGGGATGGTAAAGCAGCCTATTTACGGTGAAACAGCGAGAACTACGGGACAACGGAAGAAGGAAGGCACATGACAAGGCGCTGAATAAACAGGACAGCGACTTGTCCTTTGTCTTCTGGTGGCTGTTTGAACAAGAAGGCGAAGGATACTGATGCATTCATACTGCTGTCACAATTCACCATTATATTTCTAGACTCGGCTTCGTTCTGTTTCTATATATACGTAAAGAAAACTGTTATTATTGATAATTTGGAATGTAAAAAAGAAAGGCAAAGGTAGTCGCTGTTGTTAGGCCCACGTGAACAATTCTTGGCAATCCCCCAGTGTGGGTACGAGCCATATGTGAAGGAACATCATCATCATCATCATCGTCATTACGCCGCACGAACGGGGCTGGATAGATGAAAGAGGAAGATGAAGCGGACATTGTAGATTGTCAATCCCCCAGAGTGGGTATGAGCCATGTGGCAGAGATTACAACAACAACAGCTCACCAAAAGAACGGTCCCCTGACCCGCACGTCTTCCTTACACGTAATAATTTACCGCTGGCTCGCGAGGCAGAGGGAAAATATGTTTCAAAAAAATATTTCTGAATTCCATTCCGACTGCGTCTTTCTTTAAAGTATGAAACATTCTGTCCTTCGTGTCCCCTTAGCCGCATTAACGTATGCACGTGCATCTGTGAATTGACGCTCTTCGAACACAGCTGAGCCGGACTCTGCGGACGCCTCCACGCAGTTTTCCACTAGCGAACACGCTCGCCGTACGCAAGAAAAGGTGAGTACAGTGTGCATAGACGGTCTTGGACATGTTTATTTTACGCGAACACAGCTATACCCAAAGCGCGGGTATCACTTCAGCAGTCTGGCTGGCCTCAGCCAACGGCGTCGCCTATACCTTCAACTGGGGCTTACGGCCTGGGATGAAGCCTGCAAGAAAGAAGAAACGAGCGATTGCACACAACGGTAGGCTGAAGCGTACGGGAAAGGAGCAAGGGTACAGAAGATAGGAGGGGGCCCCTTTGTTCAATAGGGGCAGCTTTGCTGAAGGGTGGGGAACCAAACGTAAAGCGGTGGGGCGGCGGCGGCTCAGTCCACATCTGGGATGCTTTAGTTATGTACTCCTGCGGGGCTCCTGGTGCTGTATGCGTGGTCTCCGCGATTACATCCGGCAGCGTTCTAAGGCGCGGGCTGTTCCTAGAAGCTCCCGCTACAAACAACTTCATGTAAAGCCACCACTCGTGATGAGATACTAGCAGCCGTCAACCACCCACTTTTTCCCGACCTAGCCACCTTCTGGAATTCGATTCAGCTGTTCGGCCGACTGGCAACAATGGCTTTGGTATCTAAGATGGCCGGCTCTACAGAAAGAATTACGCAGCTGTCGGTGCCCGCCTCCTATTAGTGGGTCATGAGAAATTGCGAACACATGTGCTCCGTGCTACGCGCCATGACGTCACCGCTGGCCACATGGGTTTCAACAAAACATATCACCGAATTCAGGATCGAGCCGTGCTCGTGTCCCGGGGCGAAATGAGCAGCGTCGACTCTAGGCATCGGCTTCACATTTCGTCAAAACGCCGTCGTCCCTACTAAGCGATAGGTTGACGGTTCGCGCGCACGGTTGTTTCGGTTCAATCACGTATGAGAGCGCTGCTACACGGTTGCGCATGAGCACAGTCACGTGGTTGTATATCATATTTCGCGGGCTCTCGTTAAACGCCGGAAAATATCACCACGCAGCTTGTACAAGGCCGATCGCTTGTACGTTGCAACCAAAAAATGGGATCGGTCGTTTTGGAATTCTCTCTGCAACGTAAGAAAACACACTTAGCCGTAGTGTGAACATTAAGAATGTTGCATAATCGATGTTAAGTAATTGAGCGCGTTATAAAAATACCTGAACGAGTGCCACCTGATGCCATTGCTTTAATTCAGTTACGGTTAACCAGCTTTCAAAAAAAAAAAGAGAGATCCTTGGCTCTGGCTACGTGAAACACGCTGCATACTCTTAGGTGGGCACCTTTCTCGGCTTGCTTGCGAGGCGTGTTCGACCAGATAAAACAGCAGCAGCGCGCGTTCGTCGGTCTGGTGACGGCAGCTGATATCTATCGGCGGGAGTACGCAACTTCAAGCATAAAATGTTTTTTTATGTACCACTGCTATAGCAACCGGCGTGGTCGGCGGAAACACCGGCGTTCGCCGCTCGTCGCGTTTCTCACTCGTGAAAAACTCGCCACCCGGTCGCTTAGCAACAACGGTTGCTATAGAAATGCCAGTTTCTGTCTTCAAGTATAGTTCTCCCGCCGATAGGTATCTCTTGCTGTCACCGGACCGACGAACACGCACCGTTACTACAGTGCACTAGAATGTTCCCAGTACACTCTGCCGTTACTGCCTTATCTGATCGATTGAGCATCGCAAACGTCGTCGCCTTTCTTACACCGTGCTCTGGGACCATTTCCGCTTCCAGAATTCGTTTGATCCAGAAAAACATATAACTGTTAAAAAGTTTACATTTAATTTTTCTGGACCGCTTAACTAAAGGCAGCACGCTTGTTAACCCTCACGATATGGAGAGCTCTACTTTGTCTTCATATTTATGTAGGTGAAAAAGACCTTGACAGAATTATGCCCGGGTCACTTGTGTTGGCTTAGGTGTTCATTTCAGTCCGTGCGCTCGATGTAGGTGACCTTATCGACCTTATTGCAGTGTTCTTTGATGTTGTGTGGCTATACTGGCGCTGATTCGGCTTATCGCTCTCCCATAGCAGTGTACACAATACTCAGCCATCAACCATTTTTTCTCAGCAGCTTATTGTTTTCCCATATGTGCGTAGTACTAGGAATCGTCCCGATTTCTTATTTTAACTGCAGTTCCTCTGAAATCTACGCAGTCTTCCTTGTTTTCCCGTATCGCTGAAGATGGACGGCGGCGAGGATTGGGAGTCGGGTGAGTGCCTGTAGATTTCAAGTATTGAGAATGCTAAGTAACATATAGAATAATGATCAAAATGGGTTGGTACGTGCCGCCAGCTGGGTGCTTCACTGTGCGAGGCTTTGTCTTTGCGCTTGTCTTTGCAATCGTTGCATTGCTAAACCATTTTAACATGCAAGTGTTTTATGCCGGGGTACACCAAGACTTACGTGACGTATTTCCGTCACGAAAATGACGTCGAAAAAACGCACACGATCAGATGGCAAAGCAAAAAAAAAAACATGGCTGATCCCTCTGCCTTAGGAATCGGTATAACTCGAAAGTGAAACGTGTCTTCAGAGACGTGGTTGAGCGTTTGTTGTACCTTGTTTCGGCGAACAGGCAAAAAGATGAATGCTAGAGCAACAAATTGTAAAGCCACGCGAAGAACGCAAGCAGCTCGAAACTCGCAACGCGTTACTCGAGCCGAAAGGACGAACGGACAGAACATACACAGGATGAGCGTGAACTAACAACTGTCACAGATCGACCGGTAAAGCGCGCTGCTAAAACAAGAAGAAGGACACACCAAACGAACGCACAGGCATACACAGGATGAGCGCGAACTGTCACAGTTTTAACTTATTTGTGTGTGAGCAGCGCGCTTCTTTCGCACACTTCCGGTGAGAGCACAAGACGTACAAACCGCCCCCCATCACGAGATAAGCGCGTGCGAAGGAGCGACTACGCATTGTGGAGGCGCGCGCGCATCGCAACACGCGGGGCGACAACCTTTAAAGCGTGCCCTTTGAGCCCTTCACGCTGTCTCGCTAGTGATAACGAAAACACGCTGAAGTGCCGCCGATCTCCGAGTACCGCCAATGGTAAATGGTGTATATAAATAGCTCGCCGTTAGTATACTGAATAACGTGCCGTCCGTGGCCGAGTCGGTTCGCGCTACGAAGCGAGGGGTGGTAGGTTCGATTCCCGGCGACGGAACTTCTTCTTCCAGTTTTATCTTTGCCATGTGTTCGTGTATATTTTACAACGTCATATCCGTGACAGAAATACGTCAGTGGAGCCGTGGTGGACCCCAGCATGCAACTCTTTCGTGTTAAAGAGTTCCGGCAACGGGAGTCGAACTCACGACCTCTCGGTCCGCGACAAAAGATGCCGGGCACGCTATCCACTGCGTCACGGTCACACACTCTGGAAGCTTTACAAACGCGCCTTTTATATCTCACACTTTCTTCTCACAGTGCTCTAGGTCAGCGGTGTGGTGTTGCCTTCTGGGAGCAGTAAAGTGAAGTAAAGCATCATGACCGTGGCCTCCGCGATTAGCTCCTGCAACGCGTCGTTGCTGCGCGTCCTTCCCATTCCGAGCGTTTCCAATGTCAACGCCTTAAAACACCGCGAGGTGGCGACCTTAGCCCAAGCGTCGGCCTCGCTCATAGCATCCATCCACACCACAGAAAGCTCTGCGACGCGCACCTGCCTCGCCTGGCTGTAACACCGCGTTCCCCGCTAACGCTCATCCCGAGAAAAATCGCGGCCGGGCTACAAGGGAGACACGACGCGCCTTGCGTTTCCCTTTAGTCTGGCCGTGGTGCTCAATAACTCTTTAACATGCCGCGGGATGACGACCTTAGCCCAAGTTCTGCATCCAACCTGTGACGCTCTTCTGGGTGTCACACCGCTTCGGTGATTACGCTGTCACCGTTAACTACTACAGCTACCAGAAGGGTTTGTTTAATCATTATATTCATGGACGTTAGTCGTCGGGATAAAGATGTACCACCAACTGTCAGCGTGAGTGCATCTACGTTAAAAGCTGCCAAACACCAATAGACATTGTGCAAGCTCTCTTATATCAATGTACAGTAAACGTTCAACTACTTCTGTAGACACGTTTTAATTTCGCGTTATACCAATTCCTATGATGGAGGGATCAGCCATGTTTTTTCTTGTATATATGTTGGCACTCTACGCCCTGCTAGTAGAGCTCCGCGACATTCTGCTTCTTGTACTTTATACATAATCTTTATCTTTGCTGAGCACGACTTCAGCGATTGAGGTTGATTCGCAATAGCTATAAGCCCTATTCCATTACGTTTGCTTGCAGTCTCTCAGAACCTTTGTTCGAAGTATTGTGTAAGTACACCGGACTCTTGAATATGTGCTTTGCTTATTGTTTCTATACAACAGCTCCTTGCATCGGTCTTTCACGTAATGATCTCTATTTGTGCCAGTATGACTATCATATCTGCTCTGTGAAAACACTCAGTGCCTTTTTTTTCCGCTGATGCATTTTACATTTCGAGCCCACATGAGCACAGGCATATGCGAACACGTGACTTCTTCGAAAGGGGGAGAAAAAAAATCACCGCTTATATGTTCACACGCCTTATATGTGAGTTCTCTGACAGGTACACGTCTTCATACGCCGTGTGCTGACAAGGCTGCTGATCTCGGTAAATTTATTTGATTAGCAGCGCTCAGGCGCACTAAAAACTATAGCAGAGAGCGTGGAATAGTGATGTTCGCAGTTAATGAGCGTACATGTATGCTGAAAGAATTGTTTCTTAAAGTACCTAAATACTAGTTCGCTAGTGCTTTTTGTGCTTCATCATAAAATTGTAGGACATCTCCTAAGCTTCTTATGTCGTCACGTGTTGGATGTTCAATCTAGTATAAGTGGCCTGTTTCGAGTGGTGTAGAAGCGGTCAACCATTCCGTGCGAGAGCCATTATATTGAACATTTACCCAAGAGGAATGCAACTCTACGCATACGATGAATGAACAAGAACTGATACCAGTTTAATATACTGACGCTGTTCGCCCAACAATTCCTTCCCCACCTAATCCCAAACTGCGGCCGAGAGCCAACCACTTCCATGAAATAAAGGTTCAATTCATTCATTCATTCAAGTACCTAAATGCATTTTCGATTGAACGCTGATTTGACAACGTTGTCAGCGTTGCGAATACGCGGAGAGCGTCTCAACGCGCTGGCTTGCACGAACTAGGGTGCCTCGATGTGCGCGAACCCCGGCGCATATCAAGGCACAATAGAACAAACGTAGCGTTGCCTACCCGATAAGCTCCGGCAACGCGCCGTTTCCGGAGCCGATCTCAGAGGCCGCGAACGAAGTGGAAGCACGGAGCAGCGTCGTAGGGAAGATAAGAAAGGAAGTTAGGGAAAGGAAACGGTAAAGCGGAAGGAGGAGGAGGAGGCTGGTCTGTTCGATGGTGGCAGCGTATGGTGATGGCTAGAGTCGGGAGGAGGCTAGTGGATGGTTAGTGACACCGGTCGTCTTCACGAGCTCCAGCAGGCCGAGTAACGCTAGGGGGTGCGGCCGCGGCGCGAAAATCAAGTCCGTGAGGGTTGCAGGGGAAGGCCCTGTTGCCTGTAGGCAATAATAACTTTTGAGCGTTCCTGATCCAGGGCTGGGCAGGCACAGAACCGTATATGCGTTCGGAGAGTTCGGCGGAGGGGCGGGTCTAACAACTATCCAAATTTAGCGGTGGCAGTGTCCACCATTTTGTGCCTAGGCGCCCTAAGCTTACGCTGGCGAGCGTGCTAGCGCTCCCTCTCTGGCTAGCTTACCTCTGGAACGCCTGCCGCACTCTGGAACGTCTCTGGAACCGTTGGCGAGCGTCCTAGCACTCCATCTCTGGCTAGCTTACCTCTAGAACACCTGCCGCGTTTGTCATTAGCCAAAACTTTGAACTAGGGAATGAAACGTGTGTGGAAATGGCATCATTTTCAGATGCATCACGTCAAACTACATTTGATCTTGTTTAACTGACAGAAGAAGCTAAAAAAAACGCGCTGCTTCCAAGCGAAGATCGCTCGTATGAAAGGAGCACTGCAGGCCCTTCAAGAAAAAGTGGATGAGGCTGAGGAGCGCGCGCAGTTTTATGAAAATAACACGGACATGCCCGTTTTATGAAGGTGCTCAATGGTGCTGCGCAAGGTGACAAGACTGCCGAGTTCGTTAGAAACCAAGTCCGCAGTTTCTCGACGAAGAAGCCCCACTACAGTGACGTCATTCTAAGAGAATGTATAATTTGGAAGGCACGCTTCAACAGAAGTTATGAGCATGCAAGGTCCAGAAATATCTTTCCGCTCTCTTGTCGCTCAACGCTCCAGAAATATGTAGGCCATTTAACAGCTGGAATCGGCGTCACTTCGTTGATAAAGGAGCGGCTGTGCATCGAATTCAAGGGTCTCACTGTAGAGCAAGAAGCGTTCTGCTCCCTGTTCGTTGACGAGATGGCCATACAGCAGAGGGTCATATACGACCGACAAGTCGACAAACTTTTTTGTTTCGTTGACCGTGGTGAAGAAGACCACTCAACAGCGGTACCCCAAGTGGCAAACCGATTACTATGTTTGTAATAAGAGGCTTGTCAACATCATATATTATTCCTGTCGGATATTTTTTCACGAAATGTCTGAAAAGGGACCAGCTGTTCTCTATGAGCATGGAAGTGCTGAAATTGGACTTGCGAGGCGGACGACCACGCCATGGAAGTCGGCAAAGTTTTCATTAGAAAGCTCTTACGAGCGCTTCTTGCCAACTGGGCAAGAAATGTTAATATGTCTGTTGAGCGTCTCGTACGCTTGGCGCAAAACCTCTGGCCAGGAAAGTGCTGCGCCTGTGATTCCAATAACACAGTGATCCTTTCTTCACGCACGTGCAATAAAGCAATTATGACTCCCCTGATGTTCACAATGCTTTTGTTTCTAAGGTGTGAGCAACAGTCATTCCGGAAATACAACCGCACCTGTCAATGAGTGACTCTCCTGTCGATACAATAGCTGTAGCACAAACATACATTATCGAGGGTGAACAGCGCAACGGCAACAAAAGAGAGAAAACATCGCTCGAAAAATCGCAACTCGCACGAGCAACCACTTCTGATAAAACGAACACTTGCTATACAGGGTGTTTCAGCTAAAAAGCACCAAGTATTAAAAAATTAAGCATAGGCGCTACGCATCTCCAATCAGCGCAATAGTGTTCTGAACCATATAGAGCACGTCAGAATATTTTTCCAATCCGCCAAGCTCGGCAATTAACAAAGATTGCTTAATGAACTTTTTAAATAGCAACTCCAGAGAAAGGTTTTCAATACAAAAGTTGTAGCGCTTGTTCAGAAACATCGAATTTTTCAATCTGTGTTAAGATAACTCCCCTGCCTAAATTTTTTCCGGCCTTTCTTTGAAGCGCGCGAATTTTAAAAAATACCACGTGACTGCCGCCAGAAGCGCGGCGCTTTTAGTGCCCTCAAATGTAAGTTGAACGAATTATCAACGGCTGCTCCACGCGCGAAGGCCGATTGAGCAGGCTGCCGGTGACTGCGATGGACGCTAAATGATGATGGAGCCGTACCATCTAAAAAAAAAAACTACGAAAAAGCGGCCGACGCTTGCGAGTGCATCTTTCATCTCGGTCCTTCATCACGTTGTAACGCTCGCCCCTTCCAGTGTGTTCCTTCATTGGTGCGAAAAGAAAAGAAAAATTGCCTACGCTGCATCAAATGCTGCCTACGGTCTCATGTAGCATTTGCTCCGTGGCTACCTCTTTTTCGTTGAAGAATTTTTGTCGTTGTTGCTGAAACGGTATGCTCATTTTGTCGCTTAACGTCCATCGCAGTCACCGATAACCTGTTCCATCGATCTTCATGCGCGAAGCAGCCTTTGATAATTCATTCAACTTACATTTGAGGGCACTAAAAGCGCCGCGCGCTTGGCGGCAGTCACGTGGTATTTTTTAAAAATTCGCGCTTTTTAAAGAAAGGCTGGAAAAAATTTAGGCATAGTAGTTATCTCAACACAGATTGAAAATTCGATATTTCTGAACAAGCGCTACAACTTTTGTATTGAAAATTTTTCGCTAGTGTTACTATTTAAAAAGTTCATTAAGCAATCTTT